>NC_074694.1:37784435-37879016 GCF_029448725.1 Salvelinus fontinalis
TTGTGTGTGTGTGAGAGGAAGAGTGACTGCTGCACCCACTGGTCTCACTGAAGCTGTTCTGGGCCTGGCTCTCCTTGCCCAGACCCCAGTCTGGGAATTTGGGTGGGACTGCCCGGGATGTCTGCTGAGGACACACCGCTGTCCCACGCAAGGGCCTAGAGCACACTGGCAGGAGGAGCAGCAGGGCAGGCAGAGGAAAGCACATAATTGGCTCTGCCAAGGCCCTGTGTAATCCTGGATAGGCTTTACTTAGCTCGGGCGTCAGCAACAGGTGGGCCAAAACTGTCCCACAAGTGTTTAATTAAATTTTTTAAAATTGGGCTGCAAGGTTTTTTCCACAAAAATATAACATTTATTTAGTAAGATATTTATTTTTGGTAAAAACATGGCAAATCACCAGAAATTCAGCTAAAAACGAGTTTCATTTAGGAAATCTGTTTGCCAAGTATTCCCACAAATAAAGACCCATACGGGGCGACAGGTAGCCTAGCGGTTAAGAGCGTTGGGCCAGTAACCGAAAGGTCGCTGGTTTGAATCCCCGAGACAACTAGGTGAAATATCTGCGCCCTTGAGCAAGGTACTTAAGCGATTAGGGTTCTGTTTGTCGCTGTGGATAAGAGCATCTGCTAAATGACTAAAATGTAAATATGTGATTGTGTCTCAAGGTATGGAATTGTTATTTTCTAAAATAATCATCTCTTTTTGGGCTTAGTTGTGGTCAATATGCAGTGTACAACTTTATAATTATGTTCCAGCCCCCGACTATCCGCTCTGCCAAAAATCGGCCTGTAGCTAAATCTAGTTTCTTACCCCCGATTTTAGCGCGTGACGAGAAAGACGTAGTGGGAGAACCAGAGAGCTGGGTGAGTTTATTTTTATTTATTTTTACTTAGGAAAGAGCCCTGTTGGTAGTCCTTTGTTTATGGACTACCAACAGTTGTTTATAGAACAGTTCAGCAGTTCAGGGACTCCCTTCTCTTCCTCCTTTTGTACAGTCAGTTGCACTTAAGAACTGACCTCACTCTTCAGATTAAAATGCATAATGTAAGGATTGGTGTCATTGTTTCACAGAGGGAGGGCGGGGGGGTTGTTGAGTAGGTAAGTGGCTCGTCTGTCCCTGGCTACAGGAAGTGAACAGTGTAGCCTAGGTTACATACAGTAAGTAGTGTTCGGTTGCCTGAGCTCTCCTGGCTCGCAGGATAGTGTGTGGATTGTCTGTGTGGCTGTCCATGATGTTTGTCCGTGTGGGCTTTTCCCTGGGATGAGCGACGGTGACGAGGGGTGGACTCTGGAGAGCTGGGGTTGGACAGATCTGTGTGTATCATCCTCATTTCTGTTTCATTACCTTCTTTGTGTGTGTGCACTTGGCTATGTTTAGACAGCAAGCAGGGTCACTCCTATGTGCTCACCTTGAAGGTTGTGTGTGTTTTCATAGGGATTAGGTTTCAGGCTGTAATAGCCTGTCGTGCATTGTTTTGTAAAGTTATTGTTACACTGTGCTAGCTATTCCCTACTTGGACTTCAGTTAGCCTTATGATCTTATCTGTTGCAAGTACAGATTTTGAAACGGTTCCATAGTCCAACAATGTGAATGCCGGACAGAGTTGTTCCTTGAGAGATGGCAGCAGCAGTTAGCTTGTTGTTGTTGTAAGGTTAAGTTGGGCATTGCCTAATAAACTAGACTGATGCCAACCTGGTTACAGTCTGAGATGATGCCGTTTTTTGTTTGGAACATTTCATCTGAACAACCTCTACAAGCCAGAATGTTGAATAAAATGTAATTGAAAAAGTTGATGTTAATACTCAATACCAAGGCATATTAGCCGAAGTCACAGAATGGTACTTGATCCAGACATGAGCTCAGCTACTCCTCTGAATCGTTGGGTGTCTTTTGAGTTCAATATCATTACATTCAAACATTTTTATGAGACAGCCATGTATCCATTAATAAACCCAATTACACAATTTGACTCTTACCAATGTCACTACTTCACATAATGGCATTTATTTATTTGAATGGTACATCTCCATTGATAAACTGGGTACATCAAGATGTAGCCTAGGTCTATTCACAATGCAAGTGAATTCATATTCAGGAGGAGTGTGTGCATGCGTTGCCTTATTGAGCTTGTGTTGGCCGACGTCCCGTGAATCTGTTTCACTTCCATGTGGGACTTATTTTATTGTACTGAACAACATTTGCATAGAAGCAGCTTCTTTTATAAAATTGTGCAGGGTCTCCTTTTTTAACATGTAATCTCATTCATAAGCAAAGAGGGGTGTGGACTGTTGGAGCCCTTTGGGGGAGAGGGAAAGAAGTGAGGGAGAGTGCTTTTAAGCGAATGAATAATGTTTTTGGTGGTAATCAGCGTATTTAGCATTTCAAAGGTACTAGGGTAGTGAATTAATGCTATAAACTTCAGCTGTGTGCTAGCAAGGAAAGTTAGCCTAGCTGGAAGCTACAGATATCGTCTTGCGTTGTAAAGTGTTCTAGTCTGTATGAACATTCATTGTTTTGCTCGGTTTCAAAACTTACGTGTCGCAAGTATTCATGTGTGTTAAGTTCTGTGCATCTTGAGGGAGCTAACATGATGCAGCCCAGACTCCGATTGCATGCTTGCATTGAGTGGAGCAGGCACGGTGCGCTCCGTGGGGGACATTGGCTGCGAGACACAATTTACAGAAGCACTGAAAGTAACAAATTCTAGTCCCAAACCGTTTTTCATGTTCTAGTGTACAGGAATTCTGGTTTACTGTTCGACACTGGACAGGGGAATACAATGGCAGCCTCAGTTTAATCATTGTGCTGGCAGTACAATGTTTCCTGCCATTGGGGACCAATTGCACCTTCCCTGTTTTTGTATTTGTATATTAGCTGTAAAGGAAGTTGGATCATAGGATCTACTTTAATATTTGTGTGATGTATAGGCTACATAATATGGTAGTACATTTTTGATTAAGTGCCTTTTCAAGACACCAAGGACAATGAAAACCGAAGGCCATTGCCAATCGATTGAATCACTGATTAGAGGCTGCCACTTGTTTGTTTTATTCTAATCTAATGCATTCCTCCCATCTTCTCTTCCTTGTGTTGCTCAGCTCCAGCTACTCTACAACAGCCCTGGACTTTGAGAAGGAGCACAGGATCACTCCCGTCTTAGAGTCTCCCAGGATGTCTCGGCGGAGCCTGCGTCTGCACTCCACCACTGGTCTCTATGGTGATGACAGCCTGGACTCTTCTCTCAACCACATGTACCACAGCGCCTCCTTCAGTGCAGGAGGAGCCAGTCTCAGAGATTCCAAGTAAGTGATGTTGCTGGCCGCCCTGGGGTTCCTTCTATGGATTTGGGCCCAGAATGTTACATCCAGGGTTTTCTATGTCTAATCTGACTGTCTGTTCTCTCCCAGGGCGTTGAAGAGCAGGAGGTCTCAGCAGCACTCTGTCTCCTGCTCCCAGTCTCTGCTCCTCACCACGCCCCGTAAGAGCCAGCATGGCTCCCAGCAGCACAACAGCAGCCTGCACAGCGTGGCCGCCAGCGACGCCTCCCTGCTCTCCTCCATGCTGGACAAGTCGTGTATCCAGGAGCGCACGCTGGTCGAAGGCTTCTGGGGCTTGGATGATGACTCTGAACTCAAAGGTAATTTTTTAAAAAGAACGTATCAATCAGTTACTTGAACTGTCCGCAACATCAGCCTGTGTCTTGAATGGATTCCTTTACAATGGGCGATTTGTGTATTTAAAAAAAATGATCAAATCTGTGTTTCTTAGAGCGGACCATGACAGACTACAGTATGTGTGAGGCCAACGGAGACATTAACTCGGCACAGACCCAGACCTCCATGGTCAACGGTAGTTTCTGTAAGGACCGCACGATCCACTCGGACAGAAATGACACCTACTCCAAGCACTCCTCAACTTCAGCCCGCTCTGCCACCAGCAAGCAGGCCCTGACAGCGCCCGCCGCCTCCCCTCCCTCCACCATCTACGCCAGGGACAAAAGCCGCAAGTACAGGACGGGTGAGAGAGGCAGCCATAGAAGTACTATAACGTGTATGTCCTTAAAACGTGCGTTGTATCTGGGAGTGTGAGTTTTGCCTTCCCATTTCGTTTTGAAGGAATATCATACAGTGTAGATTGTTGTCATTGCTTGATGCGTGAGTTTTGGAATTTCTTTTCATTTTCTTAACATTTTGACATGTTTTGTGATTTGTAAAGTGCATTTTGAACAAAGTGGAATTGATTTTATTCAGGTGTGCTGGTGTCCTTCTCGGACACGTGTGTGCGCGTGAGCAGGAGGGCAGCAGCCTCTGTGGCGTCCGTCTTCTCACTGCTCTTACAGAGTGTGCTGCTGAGGTCACGTAAAGAGGGCAAAGGTATCAGGCTCTGCGCCGGCTCTGCCTCTTGATGTCTTTACAGCGCCAACGTTTCCTCTCACTCTCTATTTCTCACGCATCTGCCTGGCAGCTTCCCACTGTTTTGTGTCATGAACGATGACGATATCAGATAATTCACAGTTTTAGATTGGGAGTGGGGCTCAACTTTCTCCTGCACTCTGTAAAAGCGGCTTGTGCAGCCTGCCAATAAATCTGACAAAGCATGTTGCTAAAGCTTAACATAATCATGCAGTCTGGATCATTCTTTTTAAAATTATTTTAATTTAATTTTAAATACGCTCTTTCTCTAGGTGTCCTGTGGTCAGCTTTAGACACCTGTCTGAACCATAGCAGGAGGGCAGCTGCCTTCACTGTGTGTGTAGTGACTCTGCTCATACAGGCTGCTGTGCTGAAGATGGGCGGTGTGGGTAGAAAAGTGGTTAATGGAGGTATTCCACAGCTTTCTTTTTAGAGGCTAACCCAAATTTTTGTTGTTGTGGGGGCTGGGCATCCACAAGGTGGGTGTTGAGTGTGTGATTTGCATGGGTCTATACTTGACACTTGATTTCAGGAATCTCGCTGCTTGCAGTGCACCAATTCTACATTTCACTCTTGCTTTTCACTCTGTTTTTGAATAGAAAATGGTGAATGAGTCTTTCTCCTGCACTGTACTGAACCTGCACTGACTCTGTAGGTTGCAGATGCTGTGTGAATGATCATGGTGGCTTTCATTGATTAACCTAAACTCAAACTCCTTGTCACCTGCTTCTGACTGTTCTCCCTCTCTCTCTTTCCCTCTTTTTTTTTTAAGGGAGAGAGAGGCTGACACTACCACAGTTTATCCTGCCTACACCTTTCTCACTCCTTTTTACATCACGCTACCTTTATATTCTGGTGTTTTCACTTGTTTGACCACACAGATTTCACCCTCTGTGTTTCTCTTCCAAACAAATGGGCTGCTTTAGCTGTTGCCCTGGTGACATGCAAATGCTCTCTCTCGACTCACTGTTCCTCAGCTCCGGTGAAGGGAAAGAGGGATGTTTTGAAGTTTGTCTCTTTAGTTGTTGTATTTGATTTCTTTCTTATTGGTTGCAGCTCACTCCAGCTACTGTGGAAGAATGAATGTAAATGAGTTGGGGACTGAGGGGAAACGCATGAATCTGAATGGTGCTCTTTGTAAGTGTAACTGACTTTGACATGTACTACTATGTGTGTGTATTTTAAAATGTCTATAATCGACTAACATTTGGTGTAGTTCGTGAGTAGCCTACATCTTGTGCTGTAGCTGAGTGCTTCTGTCACTGTTGGCAAACCAGAGATGTAAGGAGGGCTTCCTCTTAGCCTTGTGGCTACACACATCTGCCATTTACTTTTGTTAGATTTCTCTTTGTTAGGAGAAATGTCAGCCCTTCTGTTTTATAATTTTCTTTAGTCGCTCAAAAAAATGTTATGTGTTCTTTTGCTGCTCATCCACACTGCTTGCGATAACAGGTGACGACTGCAAAGGGAAGCAGCGCGTGGAGACATGCATTGTCCAATCATCATCATCATCACGGGTCTGCCGGTCACATCATGTGTTGGGGGAACTGTGGCTTGCCACTGCTTACACAGGTTACCTATTAAGCGATCAAACTCTGGCCTATCCTCATACACTTGAAATGAATGAATCCAGTTCTACCTTTTTTAGTCCTTGTTTTTTGTTACTTGGTTGGTCCCCAGGCTCCAGTGTGTTGTGGGTGGGGCAGAAGGCAGGCTCAGCTGTGCGGTCCGTGACAAGGAGGATGCTGTCGGTTCTCTGGTTGGCAGCCGTGTCCCCAGGTCATCATTTTACCATGTTTCAAATAACTCCACACTCTTACCGTGTTTAACCAGCCTCTCAACCTCCAGATAAACCTCTGCTTGGCCTGCATGTTTCCTCCTAGTTCTAGTCTCCCCATGGCTAGCTTGTGTGTCTTCCTACCTTAAAACCTATTAGAATGGTGGCTTGGAGTGTAATGTAACCTTGCGGTTTGACAGGTGCTGCAGACTCTTACAAAATACTGGGACTCATTCTTACCTGTTCCATTTCATTTGCGTTTCATCGTTCTAATTCGCTGTGTTAGACTAGGAAACTGCAAGGTGCTGTCTGCAGAACTGCTTCCCCATCTGTCTGCTGCTTCTGTCCCTCTGGGTGGATTTCGATTTAAAGTCTGTTCCAAGAATGGGAGCAATTTGTCAACAGGCGTGTGATGGAGTACTGCGGTTCAACGGAAGATGGGCTCTCTCTAAAAAATAAAAGAAGTTCTCTGCTGCACTCTGCATCTACGCTGACAGAGAAGAACACTGTTGCTCTATCGCCCCTGTCTGTAACTAACTCCGTAACCTGCACTTTATTTATCTCCTCGCCTCTTACCTCATCTGGTGAATGTACTTAATTACCTAATCTTTAGTGCTGTGTGGAAATGCCTCTACCCCTCCCACCTCCTGAAGAACTTCCACTAATCCGCTCTCCATGGCTTTCTTTTATTGTGTGTTCAGGGAAGGCAGCGACCGGGGCTTTCTGGTGGCTGGGGACTGGATGGTATCATCTGGCCGCCGTCATGTCGCTCCTCAACATCTTCGTCTTGACACGGTGAGTCTCTTGGGGCTGCTGGAGTAACACTCTAGGCTTGTGGATGGGATACATGTGATCACACTAACAAGGGTGTTCCTGTTTTTCATAGGTGCCTTCCCAAGCTCCTCAAACTCCTGCTGATTCTGCTCCCATTCCTGCTTGTCCTCCTGGGTGAGTAGCACCGCTCTTGCTGTCCGCCCCGACGCCGTGCCGCTGGTTAGCCATATTCCGTAGTACTGTGCAGTCACTTACTCTGACAGATTTCAACCGCGTTCCACTGCAGACACCTTTTCTGTCTCATTTATCCTCCTCTGGGTTCTCCCAGCTCTGTGGCACTGGGGTCCGTCCAGCCTGCTGTCTGTGTTGCCTGCCATTAACATCACTGAGTGGAGGACGGCCTACTCCCTCAGTCAGAACCCTCTGGAACCAACCAAAGACCGCCAGCCCATCATGGCTCAACCACCACCAGCTGTCTCACAGGTAGAAGTGGTATTGATGCTCGTATTCATTCACCATTTATGATGGTCTTACGCAAGATGACAATCTAATTCTATGGATGAGGCTAGTTGCACAGAATAGCTGACCTCTATCCTCCCATGTATGTGAGCAGCCAGGCAGTGTGCTGGTGTCTGTGGACTCTGAGCGCCTAGCGCGGTTGGAGCAGAGGCTGGCCCAGCTGTGGGAGAAGGTGGAGCGAGGGGGCCGAAGGCAGGAAAACCAGCACAGGGAGGTGCTGAGTCTCTACCAGTCTGTACGAGAGCAGCTGGACACCCAGATGGACAAGGACAGCATGGGGCTGTGGGTGTCTGGCCTGCTGGAAGAGAGACTCCTTCTGCTGAAGAGGGGGATGGAGAAGGATGCAGCACTGCAGAGAGAACTGGTGAGGTCATCCTGGTTGGGTTGTTAGGGATTCATTTTATCCAGCATATTCATTTAGCTTGTAATGAAAAGTAAACAAGTATAGAATTCGGTACGCTTACTTGGTTAGCTTTTTCACTTTTTTTTTTTAGCCTCTCTGTATGCTCATTCATCTCTACTCTCTTCCTGTGTTGTTCAGAGTCAGGAGATTGGAGAGCAGTATGTGGTGCAGCAGCAGGGCCAAGAGTCTCGTCTGGCTCAGCTGGAGGTGCTGCTGCAGACACTGACTGCCAAGACAGAGGTACAGACTCAGAGCCTATACTCATCTCTATGCACATACTTTACTGTAGAAGCTCTTAAGTATTTGTTGTCATATATCCATGTTATGTTGATTTTACGTCTTCAGGAGGTGCAGAGGAGGCAAGCAGACACTTCCAGTGCTACACCTGCACTGCCACCAGTTCCTGTGCCAGTCAAGTGAGTTCAGCACATAACCCTTTTGGATTGTATTAATTCAATAAAATCATGAGTGGTGTTGAATATTCCTCCTTGTGACAATGTGTGCTCGTTCAGTATGGGTGTGGACAGCGAGTCCCATGATGCCTTGCTGGCGGAGGTGCAACTTCTAGAGGCGACGCTGGGGGGCATTAGGAAGGACCTGCAGGGGGTGATGGGATGCCAGGGCATGTGTGACCGCCTGGACACACTCCATGAAACGGTGAGTTGCTTGCTCTGTACTGTACATGCATTGCTCCAGTATGTACCAGGGCTTGACATTAACTTTTTTTAGGTTATAACATTTTTTGATTTTTTTTAACATGTCCAAAAGCTCAAGTCACTTGGTTTGTAACACCATAGACCAAAAAGGTGACTGAAAATTGGGTTGTATGATACAAGGAACCACTGTACAAAATAACCTTCATTATTATCACTGGTATTGACAATGGAAGGCTGCTGGTCTCTGATCCCATGTAGTATATCTACCTGCTGTTGTGGCCTTGAGCAAGGCACTTAACCCGCCACAAATTAGAACGCTGCACTGACAGGCTACTGTATAAAGCACGTTGTCCGTCAACCTTCCATCTGGAGAGCTACTGGGTGTGCAGGCTTTTGATCCATCCCTGCTCAAACACACCAGACTCAGTTTATCAAGGTCCTGTTTAAACATTTTTTTTTTAACAATGTGGTGTGTTCGAGCAGGGCTGGCGCAAAAGCCTGCAAACCTAGTAACTCTCCTGTACGAGGGTTTGCCACTCTGCAACATTACAATTACAACCAAACACTTATGAAATAATTCCCTCATTCAATTACCCAGGGATCAAATGGCTACGGTGTGGGAGGTAGCTAATTATACTGAACAAAAATATAAATGCAACATGCAACAATTTTTTTTGTAAAAGAGTCAGTTCATATAAGGAAATCAATCAATTTCTATGGATTTCACCTGACTGGGCAGGGGTGCAGCCATGGGTGTGCCTGGAAGGGCATAGGCCCACCCACTTGGAGCCAGGCCCAGCCAATCAGAATGAGTTTATTATTTTTATTTTTTCACAAAAGGGCTTTATTACAGACAGAAATATTCCTTAGTTTCATCAGCTGTCCGGCTGGCTGGTCTCAGATCTCGCAGGTGAAGAAGCCAGATGTGTAGGTCCTGTGCTGGCGTGGTTACATGTGGTCTGCGGTTCAACAAATTTTATTTGTCACTTGTGACGACTACCTTACAGTGAAATGCTTACTTACATGCCCTTATCAAACAATGCAGTTTTAAGAAAATAGAGTTATAAATATTTATAAACTAAATAAACTTTACAAAAAAAAGTAACACAATAACATAACAAAAATGAGGCTATACAGGGGGTACCGGTACCGAGTCAATGTGCGGGGGTGTACAGGTTAGTCGTGGTAATTTTTTACATGTATGTAGGGATAAAGTGACTATGCATAGATAATAAACAGTGAGAAGCAGCATTGTAAATGACCCTCTGTAGCGCCTTGTGGTTGGATGCCGAGCAGTTGCCATACCAGACAGTGATGCAACCGGTCAGGATGCTCTCGATGCTGTAGAACTTTGAGGATCTGGGTACCCATGCCAAATCTTTTCAGTCTCCTGAGGGAGAAAAGGTGTTGACTTTCTTGGTGTGTTTAGACCATGATAGTTTGTTGGTTATGTGGACACCAAGGAACGTGAAGCTCCGGTTGTGAGGCCGGTTGGGTGTACTAACATATTCTCTAAAATGACGTTGGAGGCGGCAAAACTGCATATTTTAGTGGCCTTTTGTCCCCAGCACACAGTGCACCTGCGTAATGATCATGCTGCTTAATCAGCTTCTTGATATGCCACACCTATTAGGTGGATGGATTATCTTGGCAAAGGAGAAATGCTCACTAACAGGGATATAAACAAATTTGTGCACAACATTTGAGAGAAATAGGACCGTGAGGAATGTGAGCAAAACATTGCATCCGGTTTTGTACAAATCATTTATTTTTTTGACTTGTTCATTCGGACAACTTAAATCTATAATCTGCTTGTCCAACAATTATTTTTTTTAAATGTACTTTCCGACGAGAGTTTAATGTCGAGCCCTGTGTACCTTTCCAGATGTTCTCTCCCATTCCTTTGATTAGCTGGTCCTGTACAGACACTCAATATTATTTAGTACTGAGATGATTTTGCTGGAGTTCTTTATATAAATCCTATCTGTTGACCTCTGTCTGGTGTCTGTCTCACTGTGTGGTCGTGGCAGGTGTCTGAGCAAGTGTCTGCCCAGGTGAGGACGGAACTGCGGGCCCTGTTCTACCGCAGCGAGCAGGTCGGAGATTCCCAACCCGGAGAAAAGGAGCTCCCAGAGTCCCTGCTGCAGTGGCTCTCTGAGCGCTATGTAAGCGGGGCTGATGTGCACGCCTCTCTGACCTCACTGGAGCTCAGCATCCTGCAGAACGTGACCCTGCAGCTGGAGAAGAGCAGGGCCAGGCAGGAGACGCTCAGCACTGAGACTGTCACTCAGACTGTGATGCACACTGTTGGAGCCGCAGGGGCCGGGATGTCCGAGGAGGTACGAGGTTTGGTTTGGGGAATTTTGTGAAGAAAGAACATTTGTCGTTTTTATTGGTCTAATAATTTTTTAATTAAGAAATCGCTGAGGCATTTCCTGGTTGCTAAAATTTGAAGAGTGTGCCTAAATGAACAAGTATAGTGTAGAGCAGTGTTCGCCAACTGGCGGACCACGGGTGGCCGTTTTCTGGCCCCCTAAGTATTCCCATGCGTTATAGAGCGCAACGTGATCATATACATATGTAAGCAAGGTTTATAATGCTTATGTCTTAGTCAAATTTAATTTTATTTTTTAAATGTGGGCTTCTTGCTGTCAATTTGCAGTCCAGAAATGATTTGTAATTATGTTCTGGCCCCCCGACCATCCGCTCAAGAAAAAAATCGACCCGCGGCTGAATCTAGTTAGTGATCACTGGTGTACAGAAGCATTGTACCATCTGATCCCTGGTGTACAGAGCCATCTATTTCACAGCATTGTACCAAGCATTGTACCACTGCTGTGAAATATATTTTCCATAAACAAAAGGTTATATTTTCAGCTGGTGTACAAAACCGGAATTAAAAGACGCGAAAGTTAAACTTAAAAGCAGAAAGCATTTAAATGGCGCACAGAGAACCGATCAACCGCTTCTTAGACTTTTTCATTGACTGCTCTAACTCTCGTTTCGGTGAATTTGGTTGGGTCACCCAAAAAGTTAAGATTCAGTGTTTTGGATTTGAAAATGATTTTAAATGCAATGTGATAGTCTGCACTATTCCATTTCCTCACTCTTCCCTTCTTCCTCCTCCAGCACGTACAGCTGGTAGTGAAGAACGCTCTGAAACTCTACTCCCAGGATCGGACCGGCCTGGTGGACTATGCTCTGGAGTCTGGCGGTAAAGTTTCACAGTTGTGATGGGGTGTGGCGACTAGGCTTTAAAAAATAATTAATTGTCTACTGCCTGTTATTTGAATGATCTGTTCGTACTTTGTACAGTAGTTCCTGATATGACAGGCTTTAACAATGCCCTTGTTTTAAAATGGGTGTGGTTGACATTGTGTACAGTCGTGAAAGTGACATGCGATATCATGGCTGTGTGTTTTTCTGTGTCTGCAGGCGGCAGCATCCTGAGCACTCGCTGCTCTGAGACGTACGAGACAAAGACGGCACTGATGAGTCTGTTTGGCCTCCCGCTCTGGTACTTCTCCCAGTCTCCTCGTGTGGCCATACAGGTACGACTCAAGTCATTGCACCACATGAGACTACTCTGAGTTTTATGATCTCTTCGTGATTTACTAGATTCATTACATCGGGAGAGTTTCAGTTCCTGATACTGCCTTGCCAACACATGGAAGACCTTTTCAAAAGTAGTCCATCCATAACCTAGTTTAATCTTGAGCTCTCTTACACTGCAGCCTGACGTCCATCCAGGGAACTGCTGGGCGTTTCAGGGTTCTCATGGTTACCTGGTGATTCGGCTCTCCATGAGGATCGTTCCCTCTGCCTTCTCATTGGAGCACATCCCCAAAGCCCTTTCGCCAACAGGCACCATCAGCAGCGCCCCGCGCCAGTTTACCGTCTATGTAAGCCACCTCAACTAGCCTGCTTACCCAATTAACATTCATGTCGGCTATTACTGTCTCAGCCATTCAGAAGCACACACCTAGTAGACACTCAAGTCTGTCACATTTACTGTGAGTGTGGTCTGGTGAGGCACTACTGATTGACACATTTATTTCTGTGGGTCTCTGCTGTTTTCTAACTGTGTACTCGTTTCCAGGGTCTGGATGATGAGAACCAGGAGGAGGGTAAGTTACTGGGCAGCTACACCTACCAGGATGATGAGGATGCGCTACAGACTTATCCTGTCACCGTAAGTACACTTCAACACTACCTCAAGGGGCTTGATTGGCCAGTGGAAGATGTTAGTAGTCCACATGGCGTTCATCTCTAGTATGATTAGAGATGGTGACTTGGCAAGTTTTAGGTCTTGATACTTCTTATATGGCGTGAGTCTAAATTGAGTGTCTTCTGCTATCTATCCACAGGAGGAGAATGATAAAGCCTATCAGATCATTGAGGTTCGAGTGCTATCCAACTGGGGTCACCCGGAGTACACCTGCCTGTACCGCATCAGAGTTCACGGTCAGCCCAGTGTCAACTGATGGCACAGATCAGACCACCCTGTCTGCATTTTAATGTTCTGCAGATGACTGGAGCCAATTATGCGCACACGTAAATATGCTTGATCCACAAAGTTTATTTGTGCACTAACTCATCCCACCAGGACAGAGGCTCTAACAGTGACCACAGGTCTGAATCTGAAGCATGGCCACTGGTGTCTGACTTTCCAAGGACTATCACACAACCACTAATAATTTATTACATTTGTAAAACGGCTTTCATTTGACAGATTAATCTCAAAGTAACATTGGGCTCCTAAATAGGGGGGGGGGGGGGGAATATGGATGCGATTCTGTGCTTTACTACATCAGAGAAGATTTTATTGGTTAAGGAATGTTTCAAGTACATTTTCTCAGTTTATTTATACATGCGCTATATGTGTTATGAGACAACTGAATTCATGTGTGTTGAGCCCTTGTCGCTCATGGTGAAACCAGGGCCCATATCCACAAAGCATATCAGAGTAGGAGTCCTGATCTAAGATCAGTTTAGCCTTTTAGATCATAATGATTAAGATCATATGGACAGATCCTAGATCAACACTCCTATAAAATGCTTTGTGGATATGGGCCCAGGTTCTACCATGTTCTCTTACGAACAACGGAAGAATGTAAACTTGTACATTTTGTCAATAGTTTGTCATTTTTAAGTCTACTAATATCAGTGTTGCTTTGAAATATGTATATGCTGCAATTATAAAATGTTATTGATTTGTTAGCATTTTTTAAAGGGAATTTACCGCTCAAGTAAGTTAAGGATATCTTGCACTGGTCCTTTCAGCCACAGAAGTCAGGTGTTTAGCCCTTTATTGAGTATCTACAAGTGCCCAGTTGTAAATCTCATTGTTTGTCCCAAGTTACTGAAATGCCAATCTGTGTAATATATTTTTGTAAAGGCTTTTTGGACTATTTGTAAATGGTCTTGGGACTATACAGGTTAATTTTCTTTTATAATTTTATTTGTCTTTTGTACATAATTGTAATGTGTAAAATGTTCAAATAAAAACCTTGATTTTGATTTATGTAGCAGTCATTGACTTGAGTTTAGCTTTTTGTGTATATATATATATATATATATAACTTTGAAAGGAAATCAGGCAGAATAGTTTCAACAAATGTGGAAATGTTTTGTCATGGCACACCAGCAGAGTTTGGTTGCAGACTGATGCGCCACCCTTCTTCACATAAAGATTTTGACATGTTTCCAATAACTGGGGGGGGAAATACACAACGGACAGTGTATGTATGGCACACTCGTCCTAGACTGAACAGCGAAATCTGGATCCATGAGAGCTGGGTGGTGAATTCTCAGGTGCAGCGGTCTCTAGTGGTAGGTATTCATCTGCGGTGGTAGAATCACTCGACAATGAGAGCGGGGCAGCAGTAGTCAAGTTTGGTACTCCGTCTGAGGAAGCCGGTGCAGTATTTTCACCTCACAGGAGCTGCTCAGAGCTGGACTGGACATACACTGAATCTACACAGAACAGCTATACAGCATAGTGGGAAGTCTAGCCTTATCACATTCAACGTTTTCTGATAAAGTACTATACCGTTAGCTCGCTAACGTTACATAGTCATGTGCTCCATCTTCCAGACCAGGATGAAGTTTGGTTGACATGGGTGTCCCACTGCCGCTGGGATCATGCTGTATATGATCATTATGAGATGCCTTAAAATGATAAGTTAATTTAACTAGGTATATTTAACAATGTTAGCTTGGCTATCGGTGCTTACCAAGTATCGTCAGATAGCCAGGTCATATTTACATAACATTAACGCCTTAGATCAGAGATAATGCACATAGCTAGATAAAGGTAACTAATACAACCATAATGTGTTTCAGTGTCTAAGAAATAGTGAAATATTTAGCGGGGAATTTAGAAACGAGTGCAAATACCAAACTACGGCAAGTGAAATAGGTCATAGGTATTTTTTGTGCATCCGCTTTCTGCACTGTCAACGCTTGGCTTGGTTGTTGGGCCGAGCTGCTGGGAACAATGATGTCGGAGCAGGAGGCTCTGAAGTGCTCCAGCGCAAGAAACCGTGGAGGGACGCAGCGGGTTGAAGGGAAACTGCGAGCCAGTGTAGAGAAGGGAGATTACTATGAGGCTCACCAGATGTACAGAACCTTGTTTTTTAGGTAAGACATTTACATTTTCGTTACCCTGGCTAAATTATCAATTGGATTCTTGGGCCTTCATTTTCCTGATCTTTCTGCTTAGCAACCTTGCTGCCTCCATTATATTGCCTGATTCGTCGATTCACGGTACTGCCCCACCCACTCGGGTCAGTCCTTATTTTTGAATGGACAGTTTTCTGCGTCAATCACTCAGTCAAAGAATGGGAATTATCCGCCTAGCTAGCTAGCCTAGTTAGCTAATCAATGTCGCAATAATATAAGTTAGTGCCAACCCATCTCCTTTACTACCGTTAGCTAGCTAGCTATCTACCCGCAATGCCAATGTTCGTTTAGTAAAGACAACAGTTCACTAACCTGGCACACTTACAAACAGTACAGACTGTCAGCCCAAGCCCAGCAAAAACCATGTCAAGTACTAGTTAGCTAACGCTAACTAATTTGCCATCTAGATTGGTTTGTAGTTAGCTGGTTAGTACATGTAGATAGAATTAACTAGTTAACGTTAGCTTGTCAACTTTGCTAAGCATGCACAATCAATTAAGCTATGGTGTTTGGTATTGCCCATGATTCATGACGTCCCGTCACCATCACTATGGTCTCATTCATTAACTTGTTGTTGGATGAGCTCCCATGTTTGACAGTCATGACAGGTAGTCTAACTGCACATGAGAACGGTGTGGGCACAGCCTTTACGTTAACTAAGGGTGTTTTTACATATAGTACTATTTAAAGAAGTGAACTCTGGGGTAAAAAAGCGAAAGAACGACTTTCCCTTTGCATTCACATTGCTATGTTTAGAATGGTACCAATATATTTTTCCAACATTCACTCACTGCACTCTGGGTAAAAGTATAGGACAAGCCATTCCTTCAGACAGCTAGATATACCAACATACATTTTGGAAGCTAATAGATTGCATTTTGTTTAAACGTGAGACATAGTCATTGTAATTAGAAGATAATATTAACATGTAAATATTATTGGCAACAGATTCAATTTTATTTATTTATTTTATTTCACCTTTATTTAACCAGGTAGGCAAGTTGAGAACACATTCCAGCCTTAATTTCTCAGAACAAGAATAGACTGAGGAGTTTCAGAAGAAAGTACTTTTTTTCTGGCCATTTTGAGCCTGTAATCGAACACACAAATGCTGATGCTCCAGATAGTCAACTAGTCTAAAGAAGGCCAGTTTTATTGCTTCTTTAATTAGCACAGCAGTTTTCAGCTGTGCTAACATGATTGCGAAAGGGTTTTCTAATGATCAATTAGCCTTTTAAAATGATAAACTTGGATTAGCTAACACAACATGCCATTGGAACACAGGAGTGATGGTTGCTGATAATGGGCCTCTGTACGCCTATGTAGATATTCCATAAAAAAAACCTGCCGTTTCCAGCTACAATAGTCATTAACAACGTCTACACTGTATTTCTGATCAATTTGATGTTATTTTATGGACAAAAAATGTGCTTTTCTTTCAAAAACAAAGTCATTTCTAAGTGACCCCAACCTTTTAAACTGTAGTATATGTTTGTGTTCACATTGCCCTAAGGAAGGGAACCAGATGGAAATCAAGCAAACCAAACTCAGACCACCTCTCAAGATGGTCTCAGTTCGGTTCGCATCGGGGGCTCTTTTGAGGGGTCTGAGTTCCTTTGGATTGTTCACTTTCAACTTAACTTACCAACATTTTTTGTGGAAATCACAACATTTGGCTGAAAGGGACCAAGTGTGAAAACACCCTGAGTGACAGTTCACTGTTATTTACTGTTGTGTATTGAGAAATGTTGGCTCAGTGACTGAGTACTACTTTTCAGCCCTCAGTATTTCCTAGGTGGACCACTACACTACCATTCCTATTGCCACTTTCTTAACCTGGTTTGAATGCAGTTTGTCAGTGACATAACATTTGCCATCTCTGTTTGACACAGGTATATGTCACAGGCAAAGCATGCAGATGCCAGGGAGTTGATGTACAATGGCGCCCAGCTCTTCTTCAGTTACAACCAGGTATAAGAAAGCCTGGCACTGGGGCATTCATACATTAATGTCATTTTTGTAGTGTCTCTTTTTGAGTCTAAGCGCTATAGCGAGCAATCGTATTGTTTCACAACTCAACAGTTGTATAAGAGTTCTGTGGCAAATTATGATCTTTTTTTTTTGTCATCCGCAGCTCAACAGCGCTGCAGACCTGTCAATGTTGGTGCTGGAGTCTTTGGAGAAATCAGAGGCAACAGTAGAGGATGAAGACTTAGGTGAGTGAACATGCATAATGCATCGTAATGAAACATTATGAACACAGTTGGTGTCAGTGTACCGTCGTCTCTGTGTTAACCTCATCTGTGTTGCATTGCAGAGCACCTGGCTAAGCTGTTCAGTTTGATGGACCCCAACTCCCCAGAGAGAGTAGCATTTGTGTCTCGCGCACTCAAGTGGTCCACAGGCGGCTCGGGGAAGCTGGGCTCCCCCAAACTGCATCAGCTCCTGGCAGTCACATTGTGGAAAGGTATTCAATGGGAAAACTCTGAACATTTTCAACTGCAAAGATATCATTGTTCCACTCAACAAAGAGCTTGAATATGATTTAATTCTATCTGCTTAGAGCAAAACTACAGTGAGTCTCGCTACCACTTCTTGCACTCCTCTGATGGAGAGGGCTGTGCCCAGATGCTGGTGGAGTACTCAGCGCAGCGGGGGTTTCGCAGCGAGGTGGACATGTTTGTGGCGCAGGCCGTCCTACAGTAAGTCTGTCTCGCGGCACCTAGATCTGTTTTCAGTCTGTCATCAATAGCTGTTTGCTATGTTGTTTAATTGCTTTTTCAGCTCTGTCCCTCCCCTCCCCCTCTCTCTTTCCCCTCACTGCTCAGGTTCCTCTGTCTCAAGAACAAAAACAGTGCATCTGTGGTGTTCAGCACATATACTCAGAAACACCCTTCAATAGAGAAGGGCCCTCCCTTTGTTCAGCCCTTGCTCAACTTCATCTGGTTTCTCTTGCTGGCAGTGGATGGGTAAGGCCTTGTTTGTTCAACCACCCTTCGAATAAAACCCACATTGTTTTGCCAGGTTCTCATAAATGTGCCTCCCCTTGTATGTTCTCCTCTGCAGAGGGAAATTAACAGTGTTCACAGTGCTATGTGAACAGTATCAGCCTTCCCTGAAGAGGGACCCTATGTATAATGAGGTGAGTTTGACCATTTAGTGAGTGTCCCTCCGTGGTCACGTAGCATTATAACTCCGCATGGTGTCTAATAATAATTTTCCTGTTACATTGACTGCCTGCTGCATCAGTATCTCGACAGAATTGGTCAGCTTTTCTTTGGGGTGCCACCCAAACAGTCCTCATCATATGGTGGATTGCTCGGTAAGTGCTTGTGACTCACTGCAGACTATTTTTACAAACCCCATTCTGATCACCATTGAAAGCTGCGTTGGGTAAACAGTAGTTTTTTTTGTGTTTCATTGGAGTGTGTTCTGTGTCTGTCAGGAAACCTGTTGAACAGCCTGATGGGTTCAGATGAGGAGGGAGAGGAAGCACAGGAGGACGGCAGCCCCATTGAGCTGGACTGAGAGCTCTGGGACGAGCAAGGCTGACCCCCGCCCCGCCCAGGGGGTTGCAGAGGCATGCTGGTCTCCCTACCTACCAGTTCCCCAAGACATCCAACCAGAACCAGAACAAAGAGCAGGCCAAACTATCCCTCTCAGCACTGCCTGGACTGCGCAAAAATGCAAATGCTTTCCGTTTGAGTTATATTATATTTGGTTTTATTTTCATTATTTTATTTCTTAATTTTGGACAATTTTCTGTGTATTTTTTTAATTTTTGTTTTTTAAGGAAAGCAGCTGCAATCCTTACTTCCTGGACTTCTCATTTTCTCTCATCCCCAGGGACAGAAAAGATTCAACAATGGCTGCATATGAATTTGTCATAATTAACTCCTAAAATAACACATCATCCTGGGATACAACATCAAAGAAAAACACTTCTTTCTAGGGAGTAACGCGTTTTCTCCCCATTCACCATGCATCCACCGGAGGTGGAGGTAGTAATTTCTATTAAAGAGTTACTATAACCAACTTGTAATCCATGTAAATGTTCAATAATAATCAGGAGTGATTGGGGGTGTCGTGTCAGTGGGGAGAGACATACAGGTAACTGCCAAAATAATGGGAACACTTGAGTAAATGAGGGATGAAAGTGTATTGAAAGCAGGTGGATTAACGTCACATCTTGCTTGGGGTCGTGTATAAAAATCCATCATTTTGGCTACCATGGCTATTCCCTTATAGAATGGCAATGCCCCCATCCACAAGGCACGAGATCTCAACCCAAATGAACAGTTATGTGAGATTCTGGAGCGGTGCCTGAGACAGCGTTTCGGTTTCTCCATCAACAAAACAGCAAATGATGGAATTTCTCGTGGAAGAATGGTGTCGCATCCCTCCAATAGAGTTCCAGACACTAGAATCTATGCCAATGTGCATGGAAGCTGTTCTTGATCAACGTCCTAATAAGACGCTGTGTTGGGGTTTCCTTTATTCTGTCAGTTACCTCTACCTGTCGGGCATCGTATACCTGGCTGCAAACTAAAGCCGGATTTGATCACTATTCATAATCTGTTACGTATGGGAGATTACATGTGTTTAAATCGACAGGAGTGGATGGGTATGCTCGGATCATATATACGTGGCTGTGTGTGTGTTGATGAATGTATTTGGCATGTTCATGTAAATGCAAGTCAGTTCCGTTGAAGTCTTCTATTTTGAGCGCCTCCCCCTAGGTACATTTTCAGTTTGAGTTGGTGACTGCTCCATTTTGTCGGTCCAGATGTTTGACTGCGATCAGACGGACGAAGAGAAGATTAAACAACTTGAAACAATCCCCGCCTACCGTAGTATTATATTGTCTATTATCCAGAAGCTTAGTCATTTATCTTACCGGGTTTAAACGCATACTCCAGTATCCAAAATGAATATTCATTTACATGGAGCGAGTGGTTGTTTAAATCAGTACTTTTACATTTTCTTCTGCTACTGTACATGTTTTGGGATTTTTTTTGAATTCATGTTTTACAGGTTCTTATCCGTTTTGGAATTATAACCGCTGTAGAAATTCTCATGGGTGAATCTTCCAAGCTAATCTACAGCCACCTCGAGATATTTTGTTATTATAAAGTTAAATCCTTGATAATAGTCAAGATGTCCATTAGGGTGTTACAACTATAACATCTCTTAACTTAAGAATACAAGTTAATGCTACTGGTTACATAAGTATTCAATGCACCAATATGTAGCCTGGATAGGATAAAAGGTCTGAATCAAATATTCCTCCTGCTTTGAGAGTCGTACGGTAACGCACAGAACGTTTAGGAAATGATACCAGAGTTGTGTGACCAAAGGCTTTTAGACAGACCAGAGCTCTGGCGAGCTAGCCGGCATGTTGGAACATAACATTTTGTTTTTGAGTTTCATTTGAATGCAAATGGGGGTGGTTTGCCTTTTAAAATGTTACACTAATTGAGTAAATAAACAACTGATGATAGCTTCTCTGTCCTCACTGTCTGTTTAAAGAGTGCTAGGCTTGAAAGTGTTGTTTGCACTTAGAGAAGCCAATCATTTGTTACAAATACACAACACTGCCATGGTTTGGTTTTGCTTTTTTCAATCACGTAAGTTCAGACATTTTACAATGATATACAAAATGTTAGCACAGAATGGAGAAACTTAATTTCAGTACAGTACAAATCCATAAACAAGTATACAATCACTGAAATGCAGGGAAGTTTAACGGCATTGCATGAATCAGTTCCAACAAAATCTTTCCAACAATGGCGTACCAAGGACCTCTTGTTTGCAGGGCTATCTAGCCCCAGTCCTTGAGGACTGATCTGTCTTGAGTTTTCATATCAATCTGGCAATGAATTAATCAGTTGATTGGCTAGAGTCTACACACCTAGTTTCCTAGGTCCAAATGAAATACTGAAGGATGAGAATCAGAACATGTACAGCCCTCCAAGATCCTGGTTGACAGATCTTGGGCACTAAACAGAGAATGAAATTACAAGGCGAGACAATCCCTCCAGTGCACATAGATATATGGGAAAAGGGGATGCAGTCGATGTCCTCAGGTCCTGGACTGCAAGGTGAGGCGTTGAATCATGTCTGAAAGGTGAGCCATGTCGGGCTGCTGGGCCTGGTGCTTGATGAACTCTAGTGTCCGCACCTGTCGAGAAATATGTTGTGTATACAGAGATTTGATTAGACTTATACTGTATCCCCTATGTTTTATTGTTCCTATGGCTAAAAACTGCCTGTGTTTTACTCACAGAGGTGCGTGTGTTGCAGTAGCCCTGCTTGTGGCTCAGATTCCACAGGTTGACAGCCAGCTGGTTGAGTTTGTTGTTGCGTAGGTCCCCATGAGCTAGGAGGCAGCCAAACAGAGAGAAGGCCAGACAACCCTGTCTATGAACACTCTACAACAGAGGAAGGGATAAGAGAGGAGAGTTAAACATGTTTATGGATATATATACAAAAAACAATGTATAACCGGGGACTTTCTCAGGACACTGGCATAGTGCGTCCTACCTCATCTCTACCCAAGGTCTTGAGGTGGTCCAGCACTTGTCCAATCAGAGTTTCACATAACTTGTTGATCTCTGCCAAAAACTTGGGATCTCCTCCATAAAGGGTTTCATTCGAGTCCACTGGGAAAGAGGAAGGAAGGAGGTGTGTCAGCTGGCTTTGACTCCAATTATCCTTTCAGTTCACACTCTTCTATATTTCTAGCCGATTCTGAGAGACCAATATCATTTGGCCCTCTGATAGTGGGTTCGATTTCCGGGACCACCCGTACTTAAAAAATATATATATGAATGCGTGACTGTAAGCCGCATTGGATAAAAGTGTTAGCTAAAAGCCATATAGTATTATATTACATGCCACATAAACCTGAAAAGTATGGGAAAAGAGGGTGTGTGTTTGTAGGTAGTACCTTTGGGGATGGAATAGAGGTAGCTCTCCTGACTCATGGCAGCCAGTAGTGGCAGGGCGCTGATGTAGACTTGGACCTTGGCGTCACTGTTGTCCTCCCAGGTGTAGTCCTGCACCATGTTGAGCAGCCCACGCACAAGGAACAACACCCCTGCCTCAGGGTGGTCCTGGACACACACACACACACAGGAAGTACTTCCTTGACATCTCCTATTTCTTCTGTTATTTCAAGCATTATGGGAAAAGCAGGGATGTTTCCTTACCGGCACAACTAGTAGTGCTGACAGGAAGTTGTTGATGAAGTCAAGCAGGAAGCCCTCAGAAGAGCGCAGTTTGCCCTCGATACTGATACTGCGTGGCACCTCTGGCAACACACTGACCGCTGCCTTCAGGAATGCATCCGCTAGGAGAGAGCGATAACAATGAATGAGAATTCACTTCAGAACTGGTGAAAACCTCAGGACTCTGGGTCTGTCTATTCTGAACAGAGCACACTCAGACTCACCCTGGGAAAGACACTGGTTGGCCAGGGCCACCTGCCCAGACAGCAGATAGAGGTTAAGGCGGCTGAAGATGCTGGTGAGGGAGGGAATGGTGATGAAGCTGTATGCAGCACATGCCTGAGAGAGAGACCGAGGATTCAGTGATGTATTAGTGGCCATATTGAGGACACAGATATTGGGGTTATAGACAGTGAGGTAGCATGACCCACCCTGACAAAAGCAGCAGTCTTGCGGGAGTGGCTCCCCCTCATCACACGCCTCGTCTCCATGGCCAGCTGGTTCACAGTCTGAGAGAAGAGGACAAAAGTTCTGCGCGTGTATGTACAGTATATATATGACCATGACAAAATGATTAAAAAAGGTTAAGCTAGATTCATATCAACTGTCAAAAGAAGTCGGTTTTGTATTGCAACGCAAAGCAGAACCACGTCGAGGTGTGGTCCCACATGCGCACACACAGATAAGACGATGAAGGTAGGGTATGGTGGGTCCCTTGGCTGCTGTGCTGTACTCACGTGGATGAGCTGCACCAGCACTGGCTCCAGGTTACAGAAGGTGGCCCGGGCCTCCACACAGAAACTCAGCTGCTGCTCAAAGTCACGGCCAAACGACACCTGGAGAGAGAGAGAGACAGAGAGACATTTGCTGAGTCACTATCCGTCAACTTTGGAAATGCAGGGGGGGGGAGGAGTGTCTGGAGACCCAGAGGATGGGCAGTCTGAGTCGAAGACACTCACCATGCGTATGAAGCCATTGATCAATAAGGCCAGAGATCTCTTCTCGTCCTCCAGCGTCAGAGCACTAAGGGACACATAGAGAGTAGGGTAATTTATAACATACACGCACGCACGCACACACACACACACACACACACAGTTGGCTACTTACTTGACAGAGTCGTGCATGGTCTTGCAGACGTGGAGTAGAGCATTGAGGATGACAGGATCTCTAGTGGGCTCCTGCTGGTGTCTGAGAAGACAGAAAGACAGACAGACATGAGGGATAGACACGGAAGCAAACTGACTTCACACGTACAGTGTGGAAGAGACATTTAGCCTGGGCAACATTAGCCACGTAGCATGACAACAGCCAAAAGTTGTTGGCTAAACCAGACGTACTTGATGAAGACGTCCATGATGGAGCGACACACCTCCACCCTGACGCTGTCCTTCTGGAACATGTCCATGAAGGGAAGAAAACGCTCCTGAGGGGGGGGGAGAAACTAGTTAGATCTATCCGCTAATAAAAACACAAGTGATTGTTTGAGACTGGAGAATGTCAACACCAAGTCTTACCATGGAGAAGAGGACAGAGAAGTCATGAAAGTAGGTGAGGATCTTCTTTATCACGGACTGAAGCTGAGGATAGGCATCCTCAAAGGCCCGGTCTGGGGTCATGTGCTTGATGATGTCAGAGAGCACAGTGTTGACCTCACGTTTCTTAGAATAAGATCAGAGAAAATACGGATTATATAGCTGGAATCATTTAGAGACCCTTGTGCTTGGAACTCTTTCAGTGGCAGCTCTGTAATTCTCTTGGACACTCACAGTGAAGTGACGACAGGTGAACTCCACCCAGATCTCAGCACAGTTGATGTAATCCTGGAATAAGACAATGAAACATTTACAACCACTTGTTAATGTGAACCACCAAGCACGCCTTCATTGCCTAAGAGGGTTATTATTTGTTATGTACCTGTGGACTTCGCACTTTGGTGATGACCTTCCAGGCCTCATTGAGGATGGGCAGCCTTTCTGCCTCAGGAGGGTCAGCACAGGCCAGACTGCGGCCCAGAGAGCCAAACAACAGGTGCTGAAGGAGGACAGAGAGAGGAAGTTGAAGAGTAAACAACACAGATAACAGGTAAAAGCTATTTTGGAGGCAGAAGGGAGGGGCAAACAATGCTATTTTTAGAGCACATTTGGAGGACATGGTGAATGTGGATGTGTCTAACCTTAGGGAATCCTGCCTCGTCGCAGTCCTTGATCATGCCGATGAAGTCGGTGGCTCTCGTCGCGATAAACTCCGCCCTGAACGCCCACATCACCGAGTTCAGCAGCAGGGCACTGTGGGGAAATCAACATTAGTTTAGACTCAATGCCCAGGTTTGGCTTCCTGTGGACATGGGTAATATACTGTACATCTAGTTGTTTTTTTATATGAAAGTTCAAAACCAAACGACAGCCTCGGGTAAGGTTAAGGGGGGTGTATCTTTGTAAACAACAGCTGGTACGCAATCTCTAACGTTAAGGAAATCTCGACTTCTTGCTCGCCTGAATTAGAATACCTCATGTTGACCTGCAGACCATACTATTCAACAAGAGAGTTTTCATCTATACCGAACAAAAATATAAACACAACATGTAAAGTGTTGGTCCCATGTTTCATGAGCTGAAATAAAAGTTTCCAGAAATGTTCCAAATGGACAAAAAGCTTATTTCTCAAAAATGTTGTTCACAAATTTGATTGCATCCCTATTAGTGAGCATTTCTCCTTTGCCAAGATAATCCATCCATCTGACAGGTGTGGCATATCAAGAAGCTGATTAAACAGCACGATCATTACACAGCTGCACCTTGTGCTGGGGAAAATTAAAGGCCACTCTAAAATGTGCAGTTTGTCACACAACGCAATGCCACAGATGTCTCAAGCATTTGGCATGCTGACTGCATAAATGTCCACCAAAGCTGTTGCCTGAGAATTGACCGTTCATCTCTCTACCATAAGCCGCCTCCAACGTCATTTTAAAGAATTTGGCAGTACGTCCAACTGGCCTCACAACCACAGACCCCGTGTAACCAGCCCAGGACCTCCACATCTGGCTTCTTCACCTGCGGGATCATCTGAGACCAGCCACCCGGACAGCTGATGAAACTGAGGAGTATTTCGGTCTGTAATAAATCTCTTTTGTGGAGAAAAATTCATTCTGATTGGCTGGTCCTGGCTCCCCAGTTGGTGGGCCTATGCCCTCCGAGGCCCATCCATGGCTGTGCCCCTGCCCAGTCATGTGAAATCCACAGATTTCCTTATATGAAATGTAAATCAGTAAAATCATTGAAATTGTTTCATGTTGCATTTATATTTCTGTTCAGTATATATTTTTTGAAGCTGTCTATTTACCATCACAAACTGATGCTGGCACTAAGGCCGCACCAATTGAGCTGTACGGGGCCATAAGCAAAGAAAATGCACATCCAGTGGCGGCGCTCCTAGAGGCCGGTGATTTTAATACAGGTAAACTGAAATCCGTTTTACATAATTGTTGAAAGCATGTAACCTGTGCAACTGGAGGCGACAAAAATCTATATCACATTTACTCCACACACAGAAACAAATACAAAGCTCTCCCTCGCACTCCCTTTGGCAAATCTGACCATAATTATATCCTAATGATTCCTGCTTACAAGCCAAAACTCAAAACAGGAAGTATCAATGACGCGCTCAATACGGAAGTCGTCAGATGAAGAGGATGCTAAGCTACATGACTCTTTCGCTAGCATACAGTCGTGGCCAAAAGTTGAGAATGACACAAATATTAATTTTCACAAAGTCTGCTGCCTCAGTTTGTATGATGGCAATTTGCATATACTCCAGAATGTTATGAAGAGTGATCAGATGAATTGCAATTAATTGCAAAGTCCCTCTTTGCCATGCAAATGAACTGAATTTCCACTGCATTTCAGCCCTGCCACAAAAGGACCAGCTGACATCATGTCAGTGATTCTCTCGTTAACACAGGTGTGAGTGTTGACGAGGACAAGGCTGGAGATCACTCTGTCGAATAACAGACTGGAAGCTTCA
Organism: Salvelinus fontinalis; assembly: GCF_029448725.1. Taxonomy (NCBI): domain Eukaryota; kingdom Metazoa; phylum Chordata; class Actinopteri; order Salmoniformes; family Salmonidae; genus Salvelinus; species Salvelinus fontinalis. The sequence continues at coordinate 37,810,914 of NC_074694.1, forward strand.
AAAGAAGGGTGGTGCTTGGAATCATTGTTCTTCCTCTGTCAAACATGGTTACCTGCAAGGAAAAACGTGCTGTCATCATTGCTTTGCACAAAAAGGGCTTCACAGGCAAGGATATTGCTGCCAGTAGGATTGCACCTAAATCAACCATTTATTGGATCATCAAGAACTTCAAGGAGAGTGGTTCAATTGTTGTGAAGATGGCTTCAGGGAGCCCAAGAAAGTCCAGCAAGCGCCAGGACCGTCTCCTTAAGTTGATTCAGCTGTGGGATCGGGGCACCACCAGTACAGAGCTTGCTCAGGAATGGCAGCAGGCAGGTATGAGTGCATCTGCACGCACAGTGAGGCGAAGACTTTTGGAGACAATTTTTCCTAGGAACACAGCCATGAATAAAGAATGGTACCAACACATCCTCCGAGAGCAACTTCTCCCAACCATCCAGGAACAGTTTGGTGACAAACAATGCCTTTTCCAGCATGATGGAGCACCTTGCCATAAGGCAAAAGTGATACTTAAATGGCTCGGGGAACAAAATATCGATATTTTGGGTCCATGGCCAGGAACTCCCCAGACCTTAATCCCATTGAGAACTTGTGGTCAATCCTCAAGAGGCAGGTGGACAAACAAAACCCCACAAATTCTGACAAACTCCAAGCATTGATTATGCAAGAATGGGCTGCCATCAGTCAGGATGTGGCCCAGAAGTTAATTGACAGCATGCCAGGGCGGATTGCAGAGGTCTTGAAAAAGAAGGGTCAACACTGCAAATATTCTTTGCATCAACTTTATGGAATTGTCAATGAAAGCCTTTGACACTTATGAAATGCTTGTAATTATACTTCAGTATTCCATAGTAACATCTGACAAAAATATCTAAAGACACTGAAGCAGCAAACTTTGTGGAAATTAATATGTGTCATTCTCAAATTTTGGCCATGACTGTAGACTGTAAGATGTATTGGGATTCATCTGATAACATTGAGGAGTTTACCACATCAGTCACCGGCTTCATTAATAAGTGCATCGACGTCGTCCCCACAAACTATCACAGACAAAGGGAAACCAATCCGCAAACTGCCCAGTGACACAAGCCTACCAGACAAACTGTCTATGCTCGCTTTGAGGCAAACAACACTGAGGCAAGCAACACTGAACCATGCATGAGAGCTCCAGCTGTTCCACCATCATCCAAGACACCCTGGACCCACTCCAGTTCCCATACCGGCCCAACAGATCCACAGATGACACAATCTCTATTGTACTCCACACCGCCCTCTCCCACTTGGACAAGAGGAACACCTATTTGAGAATGCTGTTCATTGAGTATAGCTCAGGGTTCAACACCATAGTACCTTCCAAGCTCATCACTGAGCTCAGGACCCTGGGACTGAACGCCTCCCTCTGCAACTGGATCCTGGACTTCCTGATGGGCCTCCCCAAGTGGTGAAAGTAGGCAACAACACATCTGCAATGCTGACCCTCAACGCGGGGGCCCCTCAGGGGTGCGTTCTTAGTCCCCTCCTGTACTCCCTGTTCACCCACAACTACCTGGCCACGTACGACTCCAACACAATCATTACGTTTTCTGACAACACGACGGTGGTTGGCCTGATCACCGACGATGAGACAGCCTATAGGGAGGAGGTCAGAGACCTGGCAGTGTGGTGCCAGTACAACAACCTTTCAATGTCAGCAAGACAATTGAGATGATTGTGGACTACAGGAAACGGTTGGCCAAAAACGCCCTCATCCACAGGAATGTAGTGGAGTGGGTTGTTAGCTTCAAGTTCCGCCGTGTCCACATCACTAAGGAATTATCATGGTCCACACACACACACACACACACCTACACAGCGTCACCATTGAGAGCATCTTGACTGGCTGCATCACCGCTTGGTATGGTAACTGTTTGGCTTCTGACTGCAAGGTGTTAAAGAGGGTAGTGCGTATGGCCCAGTACATCACTAGGGCCGAGCTCCCTGCCATCCAGGACCTCTACACCAGGCAGTGTCAGATGATGGCCCTAAAAATTGTCAAAGCCACCCAAGTCATAGACTCTACTCTCTTCTACCACACGACAAATGGTAACGACGCACCAAGTCTGGAACCAACAGGATCCTGAACAGCTTCTACCCCGAAGCCATAAGACTGCTCGATAGTTAGTTAAATAGTTCACCAAATAGCTACCCGGTCTATCTACATTGATCCCTTTTTTGCACCAACTCTTTTGACTCATCACATACACTGCTGCTACTGCTTATTATCTATCCTATTGCCTAGTCACTTTATCCCTACCTACATATCTACCTCAACCTCGTAACCCTGCACATCGACTCAGTACTGGTACCTCGTGTAAATAGCCAGTTATAGTGACTCATTGTGTATTTATTCCTAGAGTTATATATATATTTTTTATTTCTCTATTTTTCTCTCTGCATTGTTGGGAAGGGCCCGCAAGTATGCTTTTCACTGTTTGTCTACACCTGTCGTTTACGAAGCATGTGAAAAATAACATTTGATCTGTATTACAGGAACGTGTGCCACCACAAGGTAACCCAGAGCATCTGGCTTCTAAAGAAATCCCTCTGGTGTAGAGGAGTACTCACTTATTCCCAAGCTTTTTGCACCTCTCCATCATCTCTGTTAGCAGGGCCTGCAATGGAATAATGGATGTCAAATAAACTCAGCAAAAAAAAAGAAACGTCCCTTTCTCAGGAGCCTGTCTTTCCAAGGTAATTCGTAAAAATCCAAATAACTTCACAGATCTTCATTGTAAAAGGTTTAAACACTGTTTCCCATGCTTGTTCAATGAACCATAAACAATTAATGAACATGCACCTGTGGAACGGTCGTTAAGTCACTAACAGCTTACAGATGGTAGGCAATTAAGGTCACAGTTATGAAAACTTAGGACACTAAAGAGGCCTTTCTACTGACTCTGAAAAACACACACAAAAAAAAGATGCCCAGGGTCTCTGCTCATCTGCGTGAACGTGGCTTAGGCATGCTGCGAGGAGGCATGAGGACTGCAGATGTGGCCAGGGCAAAGAATTGCAATGTCCGTACTGTGAGACGCCTAAGACAGCGCTACAGGGAGACAGGACGGACAGCTGATCGTCCTCGCAGTGGCAGACCACCTGCACAGGATCGGTACATCCGAACATCACACCTGCGGGACAGGTACAGAATGGCAACAACAACTGCCTGATTTACACCAGGAACGCACAATCCCTTCATCAGTGCTCAGACTGTCCGCAATAGGCTGAGAGAGGCTGGACTGAGGGCTTGTAGGCCTGTTGTAAGGCAGGTCCTCACCAGACATCACCGGCAACAACGTCGCCTATGGGCACAAACCCAGCGTCGCTGGACCAGACAGGACTGGCAAAAAGTGCTCTAAACTGACGAGTCACGGTTTTGTCTAACCAGGGGTGATGGTTGGATTCGCGTTTATCGTCGAAGGAATGAGCGTTACACTGAGGCCTGTACTCTGGAGCGGGATCGATTTGGAGGTGGAGGGTCCATCATGGTCTGGGGCGGTGTGTCACAGCATTGTTGTCATTGCAGGCAATCTCAACGCTATGCATTACAGGGAAGACATCTTCCTCCCTCATGTGGTACCCTTCCTGCAGGCTCATCCTGACATGACCCTCCAGCATGACAATGCCACCAGCCATACTGCTCGTTCTGTATGTGATTTCCTGCAAGACAGGAATGTCAGTGTTCTTCCATGGCCAGCGAAGAGCCCGGATCTCAATCACATTGAGCACGTCTGGGAACTGTTGGATCGGAGGGTGAGGGCTAGGGCCATTCCCCCCCAGAAATATCTCGGAACTTGCAGGTGCCTTGGTGGAAGAGTTGGGTAACAACTCACAGCAAGAACTGGCAAATCTGGTGCAGTCCATGAGGAGGAGATGCACTGCAGTACTTAATGCAGCTGGTGGTCACACCAGATACTGACTGTTACTTTTGATTTTGACCCCCCCCCTTTGTTCAGGGACACATTATTCCATGTCTGTGGAACTTGTTCAGTTTATGTCTCAGTTGTTGAATCGTGTTATGCTCATACAAATATTTACACATGTTAAGTTTGCTGAAAATAAACGCAGTTGACAGTGAAAGGACACTTCTTTTTTTTGCTGAGTTTACATGCCAGCGACTGTTATGGGGATATTCCAAATACAATAACTACATAACTCTTATCGGTCAACCTCACTCAATTGTCGGACCCCTGTGGATGTGTTCCGCTGGGTGGCAACGTACCTCTGGTGCTCTGTAGGAGACACACTGCAGGATCCAGTGGATGGCGGGGGAGTAGAGGGTCAGGTAGACGGGGATCTCCACCCTCTGCAGGACCAGCTGGTTCTGGACACTGTCGCCGTGGATCTGACGGAACGTACCCAGCAGGTCAAAGAAGTTCTTGTTCAGGCTGTCCTTCAGGTGAGGAGCCACCTCCATCCCAATCTGGCAGGAGAGAGATGGATGGAGAGAGAGAGAGGGGATTGGTGGAAACAAGTAGAGGTTGAAAATAAGGAGATAAGAGAGATTTAAAATAGAGAGAAGAGAGAATTTATCCCATTCTCATGACTGAGCCAAAATGTAATAAAGGGGGGAAAAAGCAAGAGGGGCGGTTGAAATCTCTGTAAATGAGGGCAACCCCAATGAGAGAGAGTTGAGAGCAAATATGTTCTCGAAGCCAGTCTCACCCTACAGAGGTAGGCCCGGGCATACACGGCCACCAGGGGGTCCCCTATCCCCCGGATCATAGCCGTGAGGCGAGGCACTGTCTCCTGGATCCCACTGAGAACACAGAGAGAGGGAGTGAAACCAGTGAACGGACGGCTAGAGGGATGAGAGAGTGGTGCTAGAGCAAGGTGGGGAAACATGGGAGGGATACTAACCACTTGGTCAAGAAACGGTTACACTTCAGGAGAGCTACCTCTACATATCTGCATGTGGAGTCAAGGATTCAACTCAAACCACTATGTAAGCATGTGATCAGAGACATAGGTAGATGCAGTGAGTTCCAAAAGGTATTGGGACAGTGACACATTGTTTGTTACTTTGGCTCTGTACTCCAGCACTTTGCATTTGAAATGATGCTAACACACAAATATCATACCCCCCAAAATTGTTATTGTAATGGTGAGAGGTTAACATGTCTATGGGGGTATGATATTTGTGCGTCTGTAACTTTCTCACTCATCATTACTCATGATGAATTCAGGACTATCCGTAATCATTGTAGCATCCACATTAATATAGAAGTGTTTAGAAATATATTATATTCTTATTTACAGTAAAAGTGACTCAAAAATGACACAATACATGATTTACCATTCATTTATATGTGGTACAAAATAATCTGAAACACAACCAAAAACAAACAGCAAATGCATCCAACAAGTTTGTAGTCACAAGCTTGATGCAACCATTGCATGTTAGGAATACGGCACCAAATACTAAACTTTTGACTACTTTAACACACATAAATTAAATTTGTCCCAAAACTTTTAGTCCCCTAAAATGGTGGGGAACGACGACTATGTAGCAAAATAGTTGTCATTTTTAAACGGTTCACCCGCTATGGATGAAAATACCCTCAAATTAAAGCTGACAGTCTTTACTTTAAACTCATAGTCATTGTATTATTTCAAATCCAAAGTGCTGAAGCACAGAGACAAAACAACACAAAATGTGCCACTGTCCCAATACTTTTGGAGCTCATCTGTATATGGTAACTGTATGTATGTATAAATAACTTAGTGTGCTACTAGAAAGTTGATGTATATAATAAAGGATACAGTCGTGGGATGAGTTCTCTGATGGAGGCAATTTTGAAGAACCAGTTGAGGCAGGTCTCCTTGGCCGTGTCATTCACTTCATCAGCTGTAAAGGAGTCTGGAGAGGGATATGAATAAATAATAACAAAAAAAAAAAGAAAGGACCATGGAGAGCACTTGGTTTGACACACAGACGCGACACACAGGACATACCTGGTATGGGGCGAGGGTCAGAACACATGGACCAGATCCTCTCATACACCAGACGTCCTAAGAGAGAGAGAGACATTTTGGTCACCTAAAATATCGTGACCCCTTCCTGACAACAATCAAACCCACTACAGCATCCAATGTGAAAAATGTGACTATGTTACTATAGAATGCCCTGCTATTAATTGAAGTGACAGGCCAGTCCTCAGTACTTACCAAAGGTGTCCAGAATGTCTGTGATGAGGACAAACTTGCTTGGGTAGAACTGAATCACAGCTGTGTCTGACAGCAGCTTGGAGCACTAAGACACACACATACAATGACATAAGACAGAAATAACGTTGTATATATACACTGCTCCAAAAAAATAAAGGGAACACTTAAACAACACAATGTAACTCCGAGTCAATCACACTTCTGTGAAATCAAACTGTCCACTTAGGAAGCAACACTGATTGACAATCCATTTCACATGCTGTTGTGCAAATGGAATAGACAAAAGGTGGAAATTAAAGGCAATTAGCAAGACACCCTCAATAAAGGAGTGATTCTGCAGGTGGTGACCACAGACCACTTCTCAGTTCCTATGCTTCCTGGCTGATGTTTTGGTCACTTTTGAATGCTGGCGGTGCTCTCACTCTAGTGGTAGCATGAGACGGAGTCTACAACCCACACAAGTGGCTCAGGTAGTGCAGCTCATCCAGGATGGCACATCAATGCGAGCTGTGGCAAGAAGGTTTGCTGTGTCTGTCAGCGTAGTGTCCAGAGCATGGAGGCACTACCAGGAGACAGGCCAGTACATCAGGAGACGTGGAGGAGGCCGTAGGAGGGCAACAAGCCAGCAGCAGGACCGCTACCTCCGCCTTTGAGCAGGAGGAGTACTGCCAGAGCCCTGCAAAATGACCTCCAGCAGGCCACAAATGTGCATGTGTCTGCTCAAACGGTCAGAAACAGACTCCATGAGGGTGGTATGAGGGCCCGACGTCCACAGGTGGGGGTTGTGCTTACAGCCCAACACCGTGCAGGACGTTTGGCATTTGCCAGAGAACACCAAGATTGCCAAATTCGCCACTGGCGCCCTGTGCTCTTCACAGATGAAAGCAGGTTCACACTGAGCACATGAGCACATGTGACAGACGTGACAGAGTCTGGAGACGCTGTGGAGAACGTTCTGCTGCCTGCAACATCCTCCAGCATGACCGGTTTGGCGGTGGGTCAGTCATGGTGTGGGGTGGCATTTCTTTGTGGGGCCGCACAGCCCTCCATGTGCTCGCCAGAGGTAGCATGACTGCCATTAGGTACCGAGATGAGATCCTCAGAGCCCTTGTGAGACCATATGCTGACACATGCACATTTGATGTACTGGCCTGTCTCCTGGTAGTGCCTCCATGCTCTGGACACTACGCTGACAGACACAGCAAACCTTCTTGCCACAGCTCGCATTGATGTGCCATCCTGGATGAGCTGCACTACCTGAGCCACTTGTGTGGGTTGTAGACTCCGTCTCATGCTACCACTAGAGTGAGAGCACCGCCAGCATTCAAAAGTGACCAAAACATCAGCCAGGAAGCATATGAACTGAGAAGTGGTCTGTGGTCACCACCTGCAGAATCACTCCTTTATTGAGGGTGTCTTGCTAATTGCCTTTAATTTCCACCTTTTGTCTATTCCATTTGCACAACAGCATTTGAAATGTATTGTCAATCAGTGTTGCTTCCTAAGTGGACAGTTTGATTTCACAGAAGTGTGATTGTCTTGGAGTTACATTGTGTTGTTTAAGTGTTCCCTTTATTTTTTTGAGCAGTGTATTACATTGTAATAGATTTGTTACAAGTATTGCAGTTCTGACCTGGATGACGATCTTGAGGGCCTTGACCTTCTGGTCGGAGGCCCAGGCCTCTTTTAGAGACTGGTTGAGCTCCTCGATACGGTTCACATAGTCCTGCTGGGACAGATTCAGCAGCTCCCGCTGAGACCCCTGATGACAGACACACAACATTAGAGACGTAAACACTGACATTCTTGACAACAAAACTCAACAGAGAATGTTCTGGCTGTAGATCCATTCTGCTGTACTTACCTCTTCCAGGTCATCCAGCTCCTCTAGGCGAGTTCGCACCTTCTCCGATACAGCAGAGGAGGCAAGACTGGGAGCCTTGCCTGGAGAATGACAGAAGTGCCACAACAATGCACGTGTGCTTGGGTTTTTTGTCTAGACTCAATCGAGCAAGCTTTCAGAATAGGGGATCTGGTATATCAAAGACTATAAATGTTGGAGTAGACTTACCTTTATCTGAGCCCATGAAGAGATTCTGTCAAAAAAACAAGAGAGAGAAGTCAGTCTTAGTCCCATTACCAAGGATGGGAAAGGGGAAATGTTTCTCTTTGAGGGATTTTAAAGCACAATTATTGCTCACAATGGAGAGCTTCTCCGTGGTAGTGAACCTGGCAAGGATTTCTCCCCGTTTGGATGACCACGGTTCGAAGTCCACTCCAACCTCATCCTCCTTCTCCCTCCTCTTTCCTCTACCCACGTCCTGAACAGAGCACAGAAAAAAATATTTGAGTGAAAGAGAGCGAGAGAAAGAGAGAGAGAAAGAGGAGGAAATTGTGCATGATGCTTTATTTTTAACATCCTTTAACGAGACACAATACAAATATCAGACCCCCCCATCACCGTTGTCCCACTATCAACCTCCCTTCGATCTATCCCTCAGTGAGTATTTCATTCTACCCACACCCCAGTGAATCACTCACCCCAGTGGAGCTGCTCTGTGAGAGGGTTAGGGGGGACTCGCTGACAGAGGCTGCAGCAAACATGGACAGGGGGTCCGTTCCATCCAGCATGGAGCTCAGGGGATCTGGTGCCACGGAGCTGGAAGAGGAGGAAGAGGAGGATGTGCTGCCTTTACGCGCTCCCCTCCGCGACTTGGAGTCTGTCACCTGTGTGGTATGTATGGATGGGTGGAGGGGGAAAAGTTGTTTACCTCTGAGCTACACACACACACACACACACACACACACACACACACACACACACACACACACACACACACACACACACACACACAGATAGAGAGAGAGAGCTATGCTCAAGTGATTAGAAACATGTTCTATGGTAGGATGATTTACTCTTACATTAATGATGATGATGCGAAGAAATGAAGCCTACATACAGTAAGTATCAATTTCTTTACCACATATGGTGTGCATCAACAACATACAGTGCCCTACTCACAGTGATGGACTTGAGGGGATGGTAGTCGCTAAACTCCACTGGGGCGACCTCCAGGCCACAGCTCTGCAGTTCAGACTCATACCTGCGTGCACGAGAGTGCCTGTCACGGGAAAACATATGTTACAGCTTGATTTACTCAGAGGTCTCTGGAATAAACCTGCATTAATACAAACATAGCGCAATATTATCGAAATATGAGGATCCTGCACGTAGAAGTGTGTTCTTTTTTAGATTGTACTTTGATGCTGAATGTTAAGCTAGCTGACATCGTTATAAAAAAATAAAAAAAAGTTGACAGCTCGTGACTTGTTATGACAGCAAGATCATGCAGACCACGCGCATTTTCATTTGTTTTTATGCATCTAGCTATCTTGTTTTGATGTCAATTTCATACTCTTTAAGATTTAAAGGACATCAAAAACAGATTAAGTATCAGAAAAGATGCATCTTACCACTGCACAGCAGCCATTTTTCTCCAGTCATATGACGTCTACACTTCCTGGTTGTAGTACCAATTTTGAGACGACACAGTTTCCTCCTCTAATAAGAGATTTGTCCAGATTTTATTTAAAGTACTAATTAAACATAAATATCCAAAAAGGATGGGTAGCTTAGCGTAACTTGAATAAATCAACAGATCAGTAGGGAACGGTTTTATTGACATTTTGAAGAGTACGAAAAAACATAATTTCCCAAGATGCAATACGCACGCGACGTCAGGATTTTTTTTTTTTTACACAAGAAAGCAAGCTAGCAAGGGCTGCAGTGCATCGGTGTACGATTTATAATATTTTCCTCGTTTTGCTAAATATCTTTGAGTGCAGCTAACATTTCACAGTTATGACTTGAATTGCAATTTATTTAACCTAGCTGGTTCTATCATTTCAGAAGATACGTTAAGGTGAGTGGAATATTTAGATTATTGACACATCTATTGTGTCAGTAATTAGCTAGCTAGCTATAGCTAGCCGTCATAATTGGCAATATTTTGTAATCGACACACATCTCAGATTGCAATCTCATGTAGGGGTCTGCCTGTGGAAAACTCTGCTATCAAGATTGCCAGGCAGGTGGAGTAACTATAGCTGGCTAACGTTGCTCGCACCTCGCACACTATTGTTTGTTCAATGTGGTAGCCAGCGGCAACAGCAGCAGAGATTGACAGAACCCTGTAAAATACAGACCTAAATAAATAGTAGTTAGGCCTATGTTATTTGTACACCTGCAGACATTCAAAATATTTTGACAGGGTTGATGGTGTGATCATATAAATATAATGCTTTAGGATGTGATAGCTACTTACTGTTAATTTGTGACTGGATTAACATTCTATGTTGTGGATTGTTCTCTTTATGTGTGAATGTCTGACAGCTAATTTGCATCCCTCAGATTGTAGAATTAGGCAATTTTCTGCAGTGTAATGACCCCAATAAGCAACTCCGTCATTCCCTAGTTCCAGTGCTGTCAACACAAGCGCAAATCTCTAAACTGAGGACTGAAAACTTTCCGTTGGGAGTAGAGAGACACACAACAGTGGCAGTGTTGCCCAGAGAGAGAAAGTTCACAAATGAGCAGAAACAACAAACATTTGGAGTCTGTGCAGTTTGCCAATTGCCAGGCCTGTGCTGCAGACACAGAGGCTAAACCAGTCTCGAGGACAGACTGCAAAGCTTATTATCTGGGCAGAGCAGAGGAGACTATTTCCATGTTGAGAAGATTTGGGGGTTGCCATAGAGACCGCCTACTCTGCCTTAATTTTTTTTTACCCCCCAGATAAAGAGATTAATTGTTCTTTTTTAAAATACATTTTAAAGGGGTTAATCTGAGATTGAGAAAACAAGCTTTCTGATGGTGCTGTTCAGGTTTAGAGCTTGATTGCATGTTTAAAAAATATTTATATGGGTTTGTTCCAATATGTCACTCTGTACTCTACCTTTGGCTCCCGAGTGGCGCAGCGGTCTAAGGCACTGCATCTCAGTGCTAGAAGCATCACTACAAACCCTGGTTCGATTCCAGGCTGTATCACAACTGGCTGTGATTGGGAGTCCCATAGGGCGGCGTGCAATTGGCCCAGCGTCATCCGGGTTAGTGTCTGGCCAGGGTAGGCCATCATTGTAAATAAGAATTTGTTCTTAACTGACTTGCCTAGTTAAATAAAAAATGTAATAAAAGCAAGTGTAGTAGGTAGCCTAGGTAGTCAACAGCCTGTTGATTTGGCTGGAAATCGTCCCTACTCTTTTCCAGTTCCACACAGCCTTTCCATGATTTTGATGGCATGCTGCCATATGCCGATCAATGATCTCATTAATACTGGTTGACCTCGTGTTCACCTGTTGGCATTATGACATTTCTTTCATTCCATCTGCGCCGCTTGTAAAGAGGGATCACATGTACTGCCTCTGCATAATGACAACAGAGGGGCAGTGTTGTAGGCCAAACGGCTGGCCACAGTGACGGTCCCAGCACTAATAATTGATTATCAGGCCATACACATTTAAGTGTTTAACGGATGCCCCTCTTCACTTTTCTCAACTTTTTTTTTTTTTTGTGGTTGAAAAGTTGTACTGAGAAATTGCACGATTTATAGGAAAATGAATGTCCTCAAGCTTCCAGTAAAGAGAGACACAACATTCCCTTTCGGATTATGGCTGAACTTTCTCTTTTAGTCTGTCCTAAAATATCTTGATTAGGTTGCTAGGTGTTGAACTAAAGGTTGAGAAAAAAATAATGCTGAACTGTCTGGGTCTCAACTTCCTGTTAAGAGTTACAACAGTAGAATACACAAAGTGCAATTTTGAAATGTGGTTGTGCATCAGCAGTTTCTCTTATGTCAGTCACTGACAGTCACTCAATTAGCCCATGTAAGCTAAAACAATTTTGATTTGGTAAATTAGTCTAGCCAGCTATCTAAACTTGTAGTAATCATGGTTGAATTACTGACTGGGGAGCCCCCATTGATTTTTCTTAGTCACTCTCACTCCGATATCATTAAAAACTGTAAACATTTCTCTCAACCCTATTCTCATCGATGGGGATGTAGTGGAGCAGGTTGAGAGCTACAATTTCCTTGGCGTCCACATCACTAACATGGTCCAACCACACCAAGACAGTCACGAAGACGGTACGACAAAACCTATCCCCCCCCAGGAGACTGAAAAGATTTGGTATGGGTCCACAGATCCTCAAAAGGTTTTACAGCTGCACCATCGACAGCATCCTGACAGTTTGCATCACTGCCTGGTATGGCAACTGCTCGGCCTCCGACCACAAGGCACTACAGAGGGTAGCGCGTACGGCCCACTACATCACCGGGGCCAAGCTTCCTGCCATCCATGACCTCTATACCAGGCGGTGTCAGAGGAAGGCCCTAAATTGTCAACGACTCCAGCCACCCTAGTCATAGACTATTCTCTTTGCTACCGCATGGCATGCGGTACCGGAGTGCAAAGTCTAGGTCCAAGAGGCTTCTAAACAGCTTCTACCTCCAAGCCATAAGACTCTTGAACATCTAATCAAATGGCTACGCAAACTAAAAAAAAAAAAAAATCTTTGTGAACGTTTCATAATGTTGCACCCCCGTAAACACCCCCCTTCTACGCTACTGCTACTCTCTGTTATCATCTCTGCATAGTCACTTTAACAACTCTACCTACATGTACATATTACCTCGACACCGGTGTCCCCGCACATTGACTCTGTACCGGTACCCCCTGTATATAGCCCCACTATTGTTATTTACTGCTGCTCTTGAATTATTTGTTCTTACATTTTTAAGGGCTTGCAAGTAAGCATTTCACTGTAAGGTCTACACCTGTTGTATTTGGCACATGTGACAAATAACATTTGATTTATGTCAAAGTGTAGAATTGCAGGAAATATGATGTAAAACTGCTAATTTCTCTCCGCCCCATAGCAAAATGAGTAGAATCATAATAATGAGGACTAATCCAAATATTCCCTAAAGAGTTTGAGAAAATAACATTGATGCATTCAAAGATGGCCATGCTAAAATGTGCGAAAAATACTTCAAAAAATCTTCTTCTCATGAACCATAGAACCAAATGACACATTTTTAATAAAGGCACATGGTACATGTCATAAGAAAAAGCTAAGGGATTAGTCAAAAGATGGATGATTTATTGACAAATCAAAATTCAGATTTTACGTGTCCATTTAAAAAAAAACTGTAAATCCACTCCACGGTGGCCTATCAACTTGAAACTTGTCGCTACCATGGACGTCCCTAAGATAAACTTCACTGAATTTGGTATTGATATCTAAAAAAACAAGGAAACCATTAACAACTCATTAGTTTCTTATGTAATGCTTATGCTCAAAATCATCTGCAATAATTTTCTCATCAACCATACGTCAGATTCACTCCAGATATTGTATTTAGACTCATTACATTAGTCTTGAATGGTTCTGAGAAGAAATTGTTGCTGCATTCAAATATGGCCCTACTTTACATATAAATGCACGTTAGCACATATGCTAATGTAAAAAATATTTAACCCTTATTCAGATTTACTCCAGATTTATTATATAGACTCAATGAAATTTGAGAATTATTAGTTGCTGCATTCAAAGTCAGCCCAGCTACACCACTAGATGACACCATATCACACCAGGGCTATAAGAACTAAACCGATGGATATGGGAACATGAAATTTGGTATGTAAACCTTTTTTTTTTTAATTAAATAATACACTCTAAAAACCCTTTGCTTTGTCATTATGGGGTATTGTGTGTAGATTGTTGAGGAAATAAATTTTTAGAATAAGGCTGTAATGTAACAAAGTGGGAAGAGCCAAGGGGTCTGAATACTTTGCGAATGCATTGTATATGTCCTTTAGAAGCTGTGTGAATATAAAGCCACTGTAACCAGTTGGTGGCAATATAGATTTATTTGGCACCAGTGGCATCATAGGATACTAGAGCAATAACTATTGGTCAAGTGGACTGTCTCATGCAAATGAATGCTAGATTTAAATTATGCAGACATACAGATCACGATATTTCACATTGTTCATTGCCCTATTATGTGGTCTGAACGTAGTAGAAAGTGGATCTTTTCTTCGGGAAAATGAGAAACCGGCAGTCCTGCCTCTTGCAGTCAGCATAGGCATATAATATATATATATCTCAGCAAAAAAAGAAATGTACTCTCATTGTCAACTGCATTTAGTTTCAGCAAACTTAACATGTGTAAATATTTGTATGAACATAAGATTCAACAATAGACATAAACTGAACAAGTTCCACAGACATGTGACTAACAGAAATAGAATGTGTCCCTGAACAAAGGGGGGGGGGGGGGGACAAAATCAAAAGTAACAGTCAGTACCTGGTGTGGCCACCAGCTGCATTAAGTACTGCAGTGCATCTCCTCCTCATGGACTGCACCAGATTTGCCAGTTCTTGCTGTGAGATGTTACCCCACTCTTTCACCAAGGCACCTGCAAGTTCCTTGACATTTCTGGGGGGAATGGCCCTAGCCCTCACCCTCCGATCCAACAGGTCCCAGACGTGCTCAATAGGATTGAGATTCGGGCTCTTCGCTGGCCATGGCAGAACACTGACATTCCTGTCTTGCAGGAAATCACGCACAGAACGAGCAGTATGGCTGGTGGCATTGTCTTGCTGGAGTGTTATGTCAGGATGAGCCTGCAGGAAGGGTAACACATGAGGGAGGAGGATGTCTTCCCTGTAACGCACAGCGTTGAGATTGCCTACAATGACGACAGGCTCAGTCCATTGATGCTGTGATACTCCGCCCCAGACCATGACGGAACTTCCACCTCCAAATCGACCCCGCTCCAGAGTCCAGGCCTCGGTGTAAAGCTCATTCCTTTGACGATTAACGCGAATCCGACCACCCCCGGTGAGACAAAACCGCAACTCTTCATTTGAAGAGCACTTTTTACCAGTCCTGTCTGGTCCATCGACGGTGGGTTTGTGCCCATAGGCGACGTTGTTGCTGGTGATTTTCTAGTGAGGACCGGCCTTACAACTGGCCTACAAGCCCTCAGTCCAGCCTCTCAGCCTATTGCGGACAGTTTGAGCACTGATGGAGGGATTGTGCGTTCCTGGTGTAACTCGGGCAGTTGTTGCCATCATGTACCTGTCCTGCAGGTGTGATGTTCGGATGTACCGATCCTGTGTAGGTGGTGTTACACGTGGTCTGCCACTGCGAGGACGATCAGCTCTCCGTCCTGTCTCCCTGTAGCGCTGTCTTAGGTGTCGCACAGTACGGACATTGCAATTCTTTGCCCTGGCCACATCTGCAGTCCTCATGCCTCCTTGCAGCATGCCTAAGGCACATTCACGCAGATGAGCAGGGACCCTGGGCATCTTTCTTCTGGTGTTTTTTAGACTCAGTAGAAAGGCCTCTTTAGTGTCCTGAGTTTTCATAACTGTGACCTTAATTGCCTACCATCTGTAAGCTGTTAGTGTCTTAACGACCGTTCCGCAGGTGCATGTTCATTAATTGTTTATGGTTCATTGAACAAGCATGGGAAACAGTGTTTAAACCCTTTACAATGAAGATCTGTGAAGTTATTTGGATTTTTACAAATTATCTTTGAAAGACAGGGTCCTGAAAAAGGTCGGTTTCCTTTAATGCTGAGTTTATTTATATATAAACTGAATACATTAAGTAATGACTTAAAGAAAACTAAACTACAGCACTAGACTAAATTCACTTGTCATCCTTGTGATATTGAGAGATAAACATGGTAATGCTTTCACTGATTGCACATAAAGGAAGATAGTTCCTACATCAGGGGTGGGCAACTCAGTCCTCGAGGGCCTGATTCCTGTCACTTTAGCCTGATTGGTGTCATCCCTAGCAAACACAGCTGATTAATCAAATTGCATTCTAAACTGAAGATCTTGATTAGGTGATTGTGGAGTCAGGTGTGTTAGCTGTGGCTGAGGCAAAACTGTGACACCAATGAGGCCCTCAAGGACTGGATTTGCCCACCCCTGTCCTACATGATAGTGCTTGCTTTATCCAACTAATCTTGTCCTTTTTGTTATTCTGTGAACCCCGTTCATTGCTGCTCACAGCTATATTTTTTTTTATTCGCTCGCTCCCCTCACTTTTCAAAAAAAGAAATCTGTTAAAACATTTAATAAAATGTGTATGGCCTTAGCATTCTGGAGAGCCTTGGCACTCTGGTGTCCACTTATTCCCCTCCTAAGGAAATTCATCCTTGAGCTTTTGGTGTCTTTATAAGGTTACCGGTTTTGCATTCCCAACGTCTTTCTATGGAAGGCTCAGCCACAGAACTGTATTTCTCATGCATTATTAACATTATAAGTTCTGTGAGAGTGGACGCACTTATTACCTGATAGCCCTGTCCTATTTTCTGGGCATGCCTGATGCGTCCTTTGGCTCCAATGGAAACAGCACTCAGCTGGATTTAATTACTTGAATGCCTTGACTTTGCTCCGTGGAGAGGAAGACCATGCGCTGAGCAGGAGTCTCTCTTGATTAGCTTTTTTTTAAGACTTAGATTTGGTTTTTGGTTAGACAATAGTCTTTTCATAGGTGAGTTTGGGGGGGGGGGGGTTGCAGCATTTAATTGGGATGAGTTCCTCTTTTGGGGGGTGGGGGGAGAGTGGAATTCCACCCTCTTTGTATTTTATTCATGTTTTATTCAGGCATTAGATTATTCAGGCAGATAAGAATTTGAAGGGGGAGCTTAATGAGGAGAGGAGGCGTTGTAGGATGGGTGGATTTGGTGATTGAACCCAGGTCTCCGAGGTCGTAGTATATGTCGAGCTGTGAGCGTTACCACTCGACCGTGCGCATTTTATCCCCAAAGAAAGCGTGACCACGATGACATCGTCTGCGATCTGGATGACCGCACATTCCAAGTTGTTCTTCCTGGTCGTAGTAGTTTTTCACCTGCTTCTGTGTTGTGTGTCTGTCCGTGTGTGCGTGGAAGGCGGGGGCATGCGCAGCTGGAGGTGGCAGTTCTCCAGGATGATGCGTCTGTGCCTGCGCTGGTGCCGGCTGTGCCCTATGCCAGGTGGTCGACCCAGCAAGCCCCAGAGGAAGCTACGAGAGCTGTGGAGCTATTGGAAGCTGCTGCTCAACTCCCTCTACTTCAACAGCCTCACCAACTCTGACACCTGCCTGGACTGTGTCTTTGAGCCCGTCTACTGGATAGTCGACAATGTGACTCGCTGGTTTGGGGTGGTAAGTTAATGGCTCAATTTTCTGTGTCGATGTACAGTCAAATATTAGTGTTTTATTGTATTTCATTAAATGTAGGCCAGTTAATCAAATCTCCCATGTTCGGTTACATGACCCCGTTTTGCTATTCTATTTCTCACAGTATTTTAACCTTTCACGTGCCCTCATGAGTTTCTCCCTCTGTTTGTGTCCCTCTCTTCTGTTCCCAGGTGTTTGTGTGCCTGGTGATTGCACTCACCAGCTCTGTGCTGGTCATTGTCTACCTGTGCCTGCTGCCTGTCATCCTCAACACCTACCCGCTGCAGTGGATCGTCTGGCACCTCACTTACGGCCACTGGGTCCTCATAATGGTCCTCTTCCACTACTACAAGGCCACCACCACCTCCCCTGGACACCCACCACAGGTGAGGTGCCCACTCCAATGCCTGCAGGAAAACTGTTCTTGGGAAACACTATGGGTTTGATTCTGAAATAACTTCATGCGTTCTAGTTTCCTTTTTTCGGATTGTTGTTTCTCAGGTTAAAAGTGATACACCGTCAGTGTCCATCTGTAAAAAATGCATCGTCCCCAAACCAGCCAGAACTCACCACTGCAGCATCTGCAATACGTAAGTTAGGGACACTCTGTCAGTCATCAGATGATGTCATCAAGAAATAAAACACCTCTACTGGATAGCGCTAGTCCATAGCACAGGTCAATCACACTGAGTGACTTTCTCTTTCATTCCAGGTGTATTCTGAAGATGGATCACCACTGTCGTATCCTTTCTAGGCCAACAAACATCTCATCTCTCAGATTCCTTTAAAATGTATGTTTTATAGCATTGTAAAACCCCAGGGAGGACAGTCATACAATTAAATCATCTTGCCTTACTCCATGTTTTATCTTTTGTTAGATCTGCCTCATTAACTTTGACCTTAACGTGCCTTGTGACGCTAGCCTGGCTCAACAACTGTGTGGGCCACTTCAACCACCGCTACTTTTTCTCCTTCTGCCTGTACATGACCATGGGCTGCATGTACTGCAGCGTCAGCTGCAAAGACATGTTCATAGAGGCCTACAACGCTGTCGAGGTGAGGGAGACCAAGAATGTCAACTTCTTAGAGGTTCTAGGAGGCTTGACACTCAGACTTTCAAATAGTATTCTGAGTACTGCCACCCATGTAAATCATGTCTTGTTATTGACATGTGACCCAAACACCCTGATTGAGTGAGGCCGCTTGGTTTGTGACGGTTTGGGTAGAGTCTGGCATGTCTTTGCCACATTTTCCTTCTCTTATGTGCTAGATATGGCATGGTCTTTTCATAGAGGGGAGCGAAAGGCCATACATTCTGAGCAAACTGTGTAAAGTTCACTGCCGCTGGTTTGGCTAAAGAGAGACGGCAGTCAGGCAAAGACAGCGAACAGACCACAAAGTGTAGGGATCAAGGACATCAGATCACATGACATGTTAACGGCAATGTAATACACTTGTTTATCTTCAAGTCCACTGAGAAGGCTGGTGGTGTGCAGATAACTGGTGCCGTTGTGTATTTAACCAGTCAGATTGTTTCTTATGTAATCTAAAGCCTCCAGGCTCAAGACCACTTACTGTTCTCACACCAATCAGTCATGGCAAGATGGGAGTTTATATAGTAATAGATCCTATGGCTCTGAGCCAACACCTCACTGTTTTAGAAATATATATATTTTTTTAATGTTTCAATCGCTCTGACGTATGACATGTGTTCTCTTTAGCTACATAGAAGATGGGAGGTACCATTCTATAATAATCACCCTGGCCCTATAACACATCTAGCCTATAGTTTCCCTTAGCATTATGAGTTGTGATTGAGCTAGTCAAGGGCACCAACTTGCCTGAAGCTGTGTGTGTCGCAAATGGCACTTTATTCCCTATGTAGTGCACTACTTTTGACTAGAGCCTTGTGGGCCCTGGTCAAACGTAGCGCACTCCATAGGGAATAAAGTGCCATTCGGGATGCAGCCAGTGTATGAATTGCCATTGTTCCACTAGCGCTTCCACCGCAGTGCGGAAGCCACAGTGATGGGAGTAGGGCACGGACTGCTCCTCAGTCTCCTTGAGCTCATGGCTGGCCAGGTACTACAAAAGGTTCTTGAAACCACTGAACTCAGAACTGGTGCGTTGACCGGAATTAAAACGGCAGATTAATTTGTAGAGGGTCCGCACTCCAAAAATTGATTTTCAGAGTTCTTCTTTTTTGGCCAGGTAGTACAGACTGACAGGCTGTAAAGGTCCACTGGGCAGTGCTGGGTCTCACTGTCAATTAACAATCAACATTTCATTAACAACAATTTGGCAATCATCTCCCTGTATAGTATGGGGTTTTATATGTAGACGACTCCACACCAGCATAGTGTTATTGGTACTTGTAGAGTATATTGTTCCAAACAATGTCTTTAAAGGACAAGTTTTATTTTTCACAACCAATTCTCTATTTTTGATTGTAAATGGCATGTTATAGAAGGGTCCAGACACCTTTGTCATGATTTCACATGTTTTTCAGAAACTTACCCAACAGCAAATCACTTCCTTATTCTCAATTTGTAGTATGGGGGCCTGAAAAAACATCCACAGAGGCTCCAAAAACACAAAAAGATGTCCTTTTTAGAAACTGCAAAGCTCTCATTATAGTGATGCAGGTCTTTAAATGTCGTTCACTTGAAATTGTCATTCCGAACTTTATCCGCAAAGTTCTCCATTTTGTTGCGACTCGAGCGATACCTCTCCGTCTATTCGGCAGGTAATTGCTGAAATGAAGGATGCATGAGGGATACAAAGTATATGGAAAGCATGGGGTGCTTCCAGACTTGTAGAGCCTATACCAAGGCGCATTGAAGCTGTTCTGGTGGGTCGTGGTGGCCCAACGCCCTAGTAAGATGTTTTATGTTGGTGTTTCCTTTATTTTGGCAGTTACCTGTAGCAGCAGGCTACACCGAGAATGGAACAGTTGAATAGGGAAACTGCTCGAGTCACGCAAAACGGAATATAATGTTGCAGATAAAGTTTTGGACTGACACAATTTCATGTGTACATCTAAAGACCTGCGTCACTATGCTGAGAGCTTTGCCGTTTCTAAAATAACGTATTTGGGTGATTTTTGAAGCCTTTGTTCATGTTTTTTGGGGGCCCCCCATACTACACGAGGATGAGAAAGTAATTTGCTGTTTGGGGTTAGTTTCTTGAACATTAAATCACAAGTTATCTGGACCCTTTTATAACATGCCGTTTAGTTGTAATAAAGAAAATAGGAAGATATTAATTTATTCAACATAAAAAATATGACTGTGGAAACTTAAAAAAAATATATAACTATTTAACTTTTATTTATCTAGGCAAGTCAGTTAAGAACAAATTCTTATTTACAATGACGGCCTACCCTGGCCAAACCCGGACGACGCTGGGCCAATTGGGAGTCCCATAGGGTGGTGCACAATCACAGCCAGTTGTGATACAGCCTGGAATGACGCCTCAAGCACTGAGATGCAGTGCCTTAGTCTGCTGCGCCACTCTAGAGCCCTAAAATCAAGACATACATATTTTATAGCACACTATAAGGACTATAATCACACCAAGATCATAGGGTCTTACAGGAGGCATGTATAGGTAGCTCGAAAAGGGCTTAAAATGTCAATTTTCTCCAATGGTTTGTGATAAATGTAAAGAGTATGTCAGACATCAGACTTTCTCCCAAGTTTGTTCTGGCAATTCTCACAATCTGAGATACCAAAAATATTTTCAGCCTACACTGGCAACATGAGTCGGCCATGTTTCACTGCCCAGTGAGACTGCAGTCCTCTCCTCAAGTCAGGAACAGTCCCCTGTTAGTAGTTATTTTTAGGTCCCTTGGTTGTGAATGGCTACAGACTTGGCATTTTGTATTTCGCTTCTTTGCCACCAGTTGCAATTGGAGGACTGTAGATGTGGTACTGTTAGCCCAGCTACTGTGTTTCCTGTTAGCTTTTTTGTGGTTGGTTGTTCAATCCTGTAGAATACTCAGTGGCCTCACATTTACTAATTACAACTGCTGTACATGGATGGTCTTTTCACATGGTTTGGTTTTGCTTTCCGTCTAGAGCTACTATCAGACGCCACCACCACTATTTTCCTTCAGAGAAAAGATGGTCCACAAGAGTGTCATTTTCATTTGGGTGCTAACAAGGTGAGACACGTTTGTAACTGGAAAAAAAACAAAAGTTGTTGACGTCAACCGCTATGGCTGTTCTATGTACACTATATATATATACAACAGTATGTGGACACCCCTTCAAATTAGTGGATTTTGTCTATTTCAGCCACACCTGTTGCTGACAGGTGTATAAAATCGAGCGCACAGTCATGCAATCTCCATAGACAAACATTGGCAATAGAATGGCCTTACTGAAGAACTCAGTGACTTTCAACGTGGCACCGTCTTAGGATGCCACCTTTCTAACAAGTCATTTTGTCAAATTTCTGCCCTGCTAGAGCTGCCCCGGTCAACTGTAAGTGCTGATATTGTGAAGTGGAAACGTCTAGGGGCAACAACGGCTTCACTCGCAAAATGGTAGGCCACACAAGCCCACAGAACGGGACTGCGAGTGCTGAAGCTCGTATAAATTGCCTTTATTTGGTTGCAACACTCACTGCCGAGTTCAAACTGCCTCGAGAAGCAACATCAGCACAAAAACTGTTCGTCGGAAGCTTAATGAAATGGGCTTCCATGGCCGAGCAACCGCACACAAGCGGAATCACACTTTACCATCTGGCAGTCCGATGGACGAATCTGGGTTTGGCGGATTCCCGGAGATTGCTAACTGCCTGAATACATAGTGCCAACTGTTAAGTTTGGTGGAGGAGGAATAATGGCCTGGGGCTGTTTTTCATGTTTCGGACTAGGCCCCGTAGTTCCAGTGAAAGGAAATCTTAATGCTACAGCATACAATGACATTCTATACAATTCTGTGCTTCCAACTTTGTGGCAACAGTTTGGGAAAGGCCCTTTGCTGTTTCAGCATGACAATGCCCCCATGCACAAAGTGCGGTCCATACAGAAATGTTTTGTCTAGATCGCTGTGGAAGAACTTGACTGGCCTGCACAGAGCCCTGACCTCAACCCCATCGGGATTAATTGGAACGCCGACTGCGAGCCAGGCCTAATCGCCCAATGTCAGTGCTCACTAACGCTCCTGTGGCTAAATTGAAGCAAGTTCCCATAGCAATGTTCCAACATCTAGTGGAAAGCCTTCTCAGAAGAGTGGAGGCTGTTATAGCAGCAAAGGGGGGACCAACTCCACATTTAATGCCCATGATTTTGGAATAACATGTTCGACGAGCAGGTGTCCACATACTTTTGTTCATATTCTCAAATATACCCTTTTATCTTGAATTTAGTTTTTAATACAATCATGATCATGATTGCCGTTTTTCCTCCCTGCAGTTCGGTGGCAGTAGCTCTGGGAGGTCTGACACTGTGGCATGCTATCCTCATCACCCTAGGGGAGACCAGCGTGGAGAGACACATCAACAAGAAAGAGGTCAGACGCTTAAAGGAGAAGGGAAAGGTAAGGTTTATTGGATTTACTCAAATATCAACACGGTGTACCAGTTTGGAATTAGCGAGTAAAGCCTGTTTCTCTCTTGTAAGGTGTTCCGAAATCCATACCATTATGGGAAAATAAACAATTGGAAAGTGTTGTTTGGTGTGGAGGAGACAAGGTAAGCCCTCCAGATCACCACAAACTTCTAGACTGTTGTGAAACCTAAATGATTCTTCTTAGAGTTGGTTTGACTTTTTCTTCTCACAGTCACTGGTTGACCAGAGTCCTCCTGCCGTCTAGTCACGCTCCCCATGAAGATGGACTGGTATGGGAATTCCCTCAGGCTTTCACCAGGAGAGACCCAATGACCATCTAACCTCACTACTGCTGGCCAGTTTCTCATCTCTACACCATGGCCCAGAATCACTACTGGCCCCTGGATGGTGGGGTGAACAGAGGACTTGTCTTAGCCTCTGAGGAGTAGACCGCTTGGGCTTGATAGTGACCCGTATGTCAAGGCACCTCTGGGTGTTAGGGGACCTCAATCTGCACTCCAGTCACTGTCATGTGAAGTGTCTTTTTCAACTGTCGTCCTGTCTTGTGAACTGATTGTTTTTTTTTGTACTGGTAGGTATGTTGACAAAAATGTGTGCTTTTTAATTGTACTGAAGTCACAGAAAAAGCAGTTTGGACTTTTTCAGTGCCAACAAAGAGCTTTTCACCAATGACTAGGTTAGAGCTAGATAACCACACACCTTGGCCATTGTCCATCTAGGGGTGAGTAGTCTGGAGACTTTTTGACAGACTTACATAAACAATTCATATTATCGTTCAGGCTCTAGTTAGATCATGGTGCTCATATTACTGAGCAGTGCCCCAGCCAATATCCAGGGGTGACGTAATACTATGGTTGACACTGTAAAAACGACACACTTCACTGCACCTATCCGGTGTGTGTGACTAAACATCTACATTGGCGGATTAGGAATTGTCAAAAGATTTCGTAATGTGCCTTGTGAAGTTAAATCTTTAACAGGTGTTTATATTTGTTGGTTATCAGGCACTAATGCAAAGTACAGTTTTACTGGAATATGACATTTCTAATATTGTCCATTAATTATCTCGCCCACATCACATATGGTACTGGATTTCCCCAGTAGCCATCTTTAAGATCACTTAACCTGTCTTAACATGGTTAAAAGCGCATAAGACTTCCTCTCAACTGGTCTTGTTTGGCCACCATTTAGATTTATAATGGTCAGGGGATATTTCTATAATAGCCAGCCTGTAACAGTAGGGAGGGGCTACCTGGTTGCCATAGTGAAAAAATGTCCTCACTGCTGTGACATGACCAATAGGAGCTGTGCTCCATTATTGTACGCCGCATGTCTGTGTCATTGCATTTGATATTAGCTTGTATTGGTTAATATAAAATATTGTTTTTGGAGACTGAAGATTCTTTTGATATTTTTGTTGATTTAAAGCACTCATACATTTACAAAAGCTTTATTGACAGCTTAAGTTAGACATTTTAAATATTGTCCACATCTTCTGCATAATTGAGGTTCAAAGTTGGCCTCGTGAAATGTCTAGCCATCCACATGCCAGCTGCATCAATCATTCTTCCAGTGCTGAATACAATGTTCACGCTTCAAAATGGAATCTTTGAGCCTTGTTAAACACATTGTCCTTAATATGGTTAGATATGAATAATATATAGGCAATAGGTCCTCTTTCATACATTCATTAACACCCATCTCCCCAATAGAAATTGTTTTCTTCTCTCGGTTTCAGTGCAGCTCTGTCCTTCCATGAAGTGGCAGTAGGCTGTCACCTGTAGGTCCATGCCACCATGCAGTGGCCAGTCTAACTCCTCTCACGTTTGATGGTTGAAGCAGTACAAAAGAAAAAGTGTATTTGTGTCATTTAGCAGACGCTCTTATCCAGAGCGACTTACAGGAGCAATTAGGGTTAAGTGCCTTGCCCAAGGGCACATCGGCAGATTTTTCCCCCCACCTAGTCGAATCGAACCAGCGACCTGTCGGTTACTGGCCCAACGCTCTTAACCGCTAGGCTACCTGCCGCCCGTGTTGAATCTCATGTACAAGATGAAGTGCTGTGGGTGGTGGTGAGATGTCCCAGACTCCAAGGGCAGCGCTAGAGCCCCAAGCCTGGATCCAGGCCCTCCCATCTGTCCCCTCCCACACCCCAGTCAGGGATGGGGGGCCAAATTCACCTGCCTCCTGGACTCCCCAGAAGGAACCTTCACATGAGGACAGACACATTGTAATTTTCTCGTTAGGCTTTCCTGTCATGAACAGGAATCATCAACAGATTTCCACGACTGACCCTATCCCTTGTAGTTATGAGAATGTTTGAAGACCTCTAATGCCTTACTGTGTTGAGGGGGGCACCCCCCATGTTCCCCAGTAGAACTCACTGACTCACCATTCATTCCGGGCCACCGCCGCCTCGCTCCTCACCACCCTCTTGTGGTCGTCCAGGGGGGCAGCCAGGGCGCGCAGCACCCTCGCGCGGAAGGGCATGATCTGCCGGGGGAAGGGTTTGTTAATGAATCAGTTGATATGGCCAATAGCGATCACTTATTAAAAAAGGCCCATCAGTCAGCAGACCAAAGTCTTACCTCATGCTCTGGAAAGCGGGAGAGGGCATGGATACAGCGCAGTGAGGCTATCCGCACTTTCTGTGAGGACGAGGTGAGACAGATCTCAGACACAGACTGAATGAATGACGATCGTTTTGTGGCATTGTGTACTGTATGGGGATTGGGGACTATGGCACTCAAGGTTACTTGAGCTAAAATACTGAATCGTCCAGATATCAAAAACGCTGAGTTGCACTCTAGGGCTCATGCCATTAATTGCATTTCAAGTTGAAGACTGCGCCGGTACAGTCGAGCAGCATTTCGTTTACAGGCACAGATGTATTGAACGCTCGCGGGGACACGGCTGAGAGGTCTACCGCTGAGTCATCGGTCTCTGGCATATTACGAATAATAAAATATGAGGTCTGTGTGGCAAGCGGCCCAAACTCTAATGTCACAGAGAGACCACATCCTCTGCCCGACACTTACGTTTTTAGACTCCCCTCTAGCTATTTCGCTTCCTTGTGTGGTGGCTGTTAATAACATGATACATACCATGGTCGGGCTGGTGGTGAGCGCTAGAGTGCGTCCCACCAGCACCTCCAGCTGGGTGATGAGGGCTGAAGGGGGGTCCAGGAGGACAGGTTGCAAGCAGGACAGGGTAGACACCTGCACCCCCTGGTCCGGACACGACAGGGCCTCCAGCAGGAGGGGCAGGAGCTGACCAAACACAGAGGAGAATAGAAAAAGGGGGTATCATAAGATAAACAATGCCAGAGTGAGAAATAATGTTCCTCAGATGTACAAAATATACATTACACATGGGATGAAACACTCAAATGTGTTTTACATTTCAAGACATAAAACACAATATTCATGGAGGAAATACATATTTTTAGCCGTCTGGCACTGGTCCCTGTCCTGTCTACTTACCGCTGGTAGCTCAGTAAGCTGGACCTGTCTGGGTAGGTTGTTCACTATGTGAGACAGTGCCTTCAGGTAGCCAGACTTCTTCTCTGCAGAGGGAGAGAAGGAAAGGAAAGTTAAGAATCTCTGAAACTGCTTTGTAATTTTCACCACAACACATGTCCTGCATCTGTAGTGCATCGTGAACGTCTCCTCGCAGTACCTTGGACGACAGCGTTGAAGCCCTCGACCAGTTTGGTAGAGTTCTCCGCGAAGAAGCGCTGGCGGTACATGATGCGCACGTCGGCGTGGCTACAGCGGTTCAGGACGTCCGGCGAGTCGCTCATCAGGAGAGAGAATCCATCGGCCGCTAACGAACCCAGCTCTGGGTCACTGAGCAGGGAGAAGAGCTTAGACAGACACACAGGATTACTGCGGTGTGTGAGGTTAGAGACAGGGCCATTTCTCTAGCCTTGCCTCATCCCTTAACCTCCACTGCTAAACTGAGCTGAACTCAATACAAAAAGGAATTTAAAAAAAGTGTGTTTACTGTTCATGGATTGATACGATTACGACTAGATTTCATTGTTACATTAGGCCAGGTTTTCCCCTGGGGAGAAGAGACACAGAACAGTTAACAGACTGTTTGTGTGGGAAGACAAAAGAGGACTCCTGTCCTTTTACCTTGTCAGTCAGGGCTGTGGACAGAGGGTGGTAGCGAAGGAGGAGAGCCTTGGACACCTAAAGACGAGAAAAGCCATTCACAACTGTATGAATGAATGGGTGGAACAACACAACAATGTACCACAGGCAAGTCACCATTCGCCCTGAAGGAGAGGTCGTAGTAGTATCAGTGTTCCCTAGTCTAGAGACGCAGGGGTTGTATTGGGGGCAGTTCAGTAGGCTAAGTATGGGCTAAGTGGAATAGGGAACGTAATATATACAAACTGCCGCCGGGCGGTGCACAATTGGCCCAGCGTCGTCCGGGTTAGGGGAGGGTAGGCCGTCATTGTAAATAAGAATTTGTTCTTAATAGAATGCTGCCGTATCAGTAGTAATGTAAACGGGGTCTAACCCAGAGCAGCAGAGTGAACGCCTGCGTTCTGACTGGGGAGGATGCAGAGTCCAGCTCAGTGGAGATCCTCTTCAACGTCCTGTCTATCAGAGAGTCCAGGGCTTCACCTGTAGAAACACACACGATCAATATACCACCTCACCAACATTCACTTGACCAATTCCCATTCGGTCAAAGGACACGACCGGAGGACTCGCCTGTGGGACTCTTGTTGACCAGGCCAGCGTAGCACTTGGCGGCTGACGTGTAGGCGAGGGGATGGTCACAGGTACAGCTCAGCTCCTCCAGCTCTAACAGTAGCCTGTCCATCTGGGGCACCTCCACCTGTCCGGGGCACACGGTCAGTCAGTCTACGATCACAGGCTAAATCAAGCCATTTGAAAATGTGCATGTCCGGCCAGAGAGACGTTAACAAGTAGGCAACACGCAAGTCATCCAAGGTAACGCAACAAAACAGGTATCCTTAGTATGAACATTTAACAGTACAATGTTAAAAAGATGTCATTTTGAAGGCTTGTCATGAGGTGCAGAGATATAGGAGGGGGGGTGGGGGGGGTCTTACAGTCCGTGGCAGCCAGCACACACAACCCATGAGCAGGCACACCATCTGGTTCTGGCTCCTCGAGTCACCTGCCTGCGTCCGGAGGACAAAGTCAAAGGACAACGTCACTCAAACACACCCAGCATACCACTCAGCTATACAATGCTTTGTTTATTCCCAGAATGCATCCTGTCCCTGGGGTGTCCTCTGTAGGCATAACAGCGAAGAAAACATTTTCATTTGGAGATGGCTGGTTGTCTTTAGCATTGAAACCTGACCTTGAGGAGCTGGATCTGGGAGGGGAAGGCGTTCTCTGGCAGGAAGGAAACATCACCGTCAAGGAAGAGGGACACGGCCCGCGAGGCTGTTTGGCCAGCCAGTCTGGTGACAGAGCAGTGGTTAGCGCCAAGCCAAAATATTTACATATAACATAAATGTGCCATTATCAATGTGTGTGTGTGTGTCTTTCCTGGGTGGCTGGCTGTCTCAGTTATGTGAACTTACCGGGACTGTAGTCGGGCACAGGTGGTGCTGATGATGGGTACCATGGCTGATAGCACAGTCTCCTCGAGTATCGGGCTACGATGGTCTGAGGAACCTTAACATAAACACAGATCAGAAGCAGAAAAACCAGTCAGTCAAAAAGAGTCCTTTGTCCAACATCATGACGTGGAGGACATTTGTCATTTGCATTTCTCTTGCGTAGGTTTGCATTCTTATATTTGCTAAAACACCAACACATTCTCAGTACAAGCCTTCCTCTGAAAAAGAGATGTCTTATCTCAATGGACTTCCTGGTTCAATAAAAAGGTTGTACTTCCTGGTTCACATTACAATGTGTTGCACAGGCCTGACGGCATGTCTTGGTCGGACTATTCTCACCCTGCAAAGCTGCCTGCAATGCCAGTCCGAGCAGGCGAGGAATGACGTCATGGAAGACGCGACCGGTCTCTTCAGTGTCCTGGGCCTGCTCTGCTATCTTCTGCAGACTGTGGCAGACAGAGATCACCTCTTCCAATGAGAACGTGCCAGTGCCTGTTGGGAGGGAGATTACATCGTTATCAGAATCTACGTAACATAGAT
The DNA here is from genome assembly GCF_029448725.1 of Salvelinus fontinalis. Lineage (NCBI taxonomy): Eukaryota > Metazoa > Chordata > Actinopteri > Salmoniformes > Salmonidae > Salvelinus > Salvelinus fontinalis. The sequence goes on from NC_074694.1 coordinate 37,840,096, forward strand.
ATTTAGAAGGGTCTACCCTAAACGATGACAGAAGAGCATGCCTGTGGCGGTGACACATACCAGTGTGTGCAGAGGTGAGGACCTGTAGCAGGACAGGTGTGCTCTCCTGAACCAAACTGGGCCGGGACGACACCGCAGCCAGTGCCGCCACACAGCGCTGACGCACTGCCTGCTGGGAATGTTCCTGGGACGGCGTGGCGCTGTCACCTTGTGCCATGGGCTCTGGGAACAGGAGAGGGAAGGGTTCAATACGGTAAACGTCCTCTGGTTAGAACGATGCAACCGAAGGCACGTAATGACGGGGGAAGACCTTCGTTGACATTATTTCGTTTCGACCTTTGACCTTAACCCACCTGAGAAGATCTCCTCCTTCAGCCGTGGAACCATCTTAGAGATGAAGGCTGCAGGGTGCAGGCGAGCCAGAGCCCCTGCACACTCAACCACAGCCAGGCTGGACAGACGGGGAGAGACGAGAGAGGAGGAGGACCAAGCCATTGTGTTATTTGATTGATTAGGTATCATAGACTTCTGATTGCCCTCCCGGAGCAACTGAAAACAGGAACTAACCTGACTTCAGGATCTTCCTCCTCCAGGATGAGCCTGGTGAGGTGGTCAACGGCCAGCTCCACATCTGACTCTAACAGCAGGCCTAGGAGAGAGGTGGAAGATGTCAACCTATACATCTCAGCGTAGTAAAGGTAGATGTAGCACGAACCGAATGGCCAATCAAATGTATTCTCTATCCCACAGTAACAGGAAGAGGCACAAGCTGAACGGCATGTGGACAAAAACGCCATTCTGACCGATTCGGTAGCAGCGGGGTGAGCTCAAAAGGTCTCGAATGTGTTGAGCGGGTTCAGGTACACGTTCATTGGAAGAGGGGTCGAAAGGTTAGGAGCGTCACCTGTCTGTTGGCCCAGCGCAGTGAGCACACGCATAGATGTGATCTGGAGGTCAGCGTTGCTCTCAGACAGAGCAGAGAACACTATACTGCACAGAGACTGCCTGAAGTCCAACAGCACACTCTCATCTGGGGGGGAGAGAGAGAGAGAACGAGAGAGAGAGAGAGAGAGGGGGGGGGGAGGAGTGTTGTGAGAGTGAAAGAGTGTGACACATTGGGAAAAGGTTAATGGAACAATTCACAGCGACACACATAGCAGGAAGGTAAGAGGAGAGATGAACTATTTCAGGAGGGAGTGGGAGTTACTGCAGGGTACAAACGACTGGACATGACCGTCATTCCCTAAAGCTCGATTTGTGATTAAAAGTGTCATAACGCTCGGGCAGACTCGAACGGCGTTCCGCTTCAAATACTCTTTTCAAACGAGGCCCTGAAATCCAGCACTGTATATCACACGTTTAGCAGCCGAGGCATACAATGGCAGAGGAAAGGAGGAACGAGACGTGGCACAAAGAGACAAGGGACAGTAAAGGACGTTACACTTACCCTCTTCTGATGACGTCCCCGGACGGACGAAACCCTGTAACACCTCCAGTAGGGTGCGCCGCTGAGCACACTACACAGGAGCAGACAGACAGATATGAACGATTTCACTGATAACATCATGCACCTATAGGAAGCGAGATAGAACCAAGATACTTATAACAGGTCGCCTACATGTCCTGTGGCAATACCGGGTCAACAAAAGGCCCTAACGTACAACGCAATAACACTGTGTTTGTGACTATGCAGGAAGCCACCAATTCACACAGTAATGAAGCTGCCATGGGCAAACTAATCAAATCGTTACCAACGGTCAAGAATGTGAGACGAGCAGCAACATCGACGATAATGGAACGTCCTAGCTGAATGGTGTGACTCACCTGTGTGCGGCTGTTGTATTGCTCTATGAGGGACGGCAGGACGGCGGCGGCAACTCTGTGGCTCGCCCTGTAGGAGGCGGTAGAGGTGGCCTGCAGCAGCTTCGCACTGGGCCACACCAGCTTCAGGTCCGGCTCACACAGGTGGTGCTGACAGTCTAGAAAAACATTGGGTCGGGTTGGCACATTGGCAATGGTGTATCTGTGTGTGTGTGAGATCTATATAAACTCAGCAAAAAAAGAAACGTCCTCTCACTGTCAACTGCGTTTATTTCCAGCAAACTTAACATGTGTAAATATTTGTATGAACATAACAAGCTTCAACAACTGAGACATGAACTGAACAAGTTCCACAGACATGTGACTTACAGAAATTGAATAATGTGTCCCTGAACAAAGGGGGGGAGGGGGTAAAAATCAAAAGTAAGTCAGTATCTGGTGTGGCCACCAACTGAATTAAGTACTGCAGTGCATCTCCTCCTCATGGACTGCACCAGATTTCTAGTTCTTGCTGTGAGATGTTACCCCACTCTTCCACCAAGGCACCTGCAAGTTCCCAGACATTTCTGGGGGGAATGGTCCTAGCCCTCCGATCCAACAGGTCCCAGACGTGCTCATGGGATTGAGATTCAGGCTCTTCGCTTGACATGGCAGAACACTGACATTCCTGTCTTGCTGGAAATCACACACAGAATGAGCAGTATGGCTGATGGCCTTGTCATGCTGGAGGGTCATGTCAGGATGAGCCTGCAGGAAGGGTACCACATGAGGGAGGACGATGTCTTCCCTGTAATGCACAGCATTGAGATTGCCTGCAATGACAACAAGCTCAGTCCGATGATGCTGTGCCACACCACCCCAGACCATGACGGACCCTCCACCTCCAAAATCGATCCCGCTCCAGAGTACAGGCCTTGGTGTAAAGCTTGTTCCTTCGACAATAAACGCAAATCCGACCATCACCCCTGGTGAGACAAAACCGTGACTCGTCAGTTTAGAGCACTTTTTGCCAGTCCTGTCTGGTCCAGCGACGGTTGGTTTGTGCCCATAGGCGACGTTGTTGCCGGTGATGTCTGGTGAGGACCTGCCTTACAACAGGTCTACAAGCCCTCAGTCCAGCGTCTCTCAGCCTATTGCAGACAGTCTGAGCACTGATGGAGGGATTGTGCATTCTTGGTGTAACTCGGGCAGTTGTTGTTGCCATCCTGTACCTGTCCCGCAGGAGTGACGTTCGGATCCTGTGCAGGTGTTGTTACATGTGGTCTGCCATTGCGAGGACGATCAGCTCTCTGTCCTGTCTCCCTGTAGCACTGTCTTAGGCGTCTCACAGTACGGACATTGCAATTTATTGCCCTGGCCACATCTGCAGTACTCATGCCTCGTTGCAGCATGCCTATGGCACGTTCACGCAGATCAGCAGCGACCCTGGGCATCTTTATTTAGGAGTTTTTCAGAGTCAGCAGAAATGCCTCTTTAGTGTCCTAAGTTTTCATAACTGTGACCTTAATTGCCTACCGTCTGTAAGCTGTTAGTGTCTTAACAACCGTTCCACAGGTGCATGTTCATTAATTGTTTATGGTTCATTGAACAAGCATAGGAAACGGTGTTTGAACACTTTACAATGAAGATCTGTGAAGTTATTTGGATTTTTACGAATTATCTTTGAAAGACAGGGTCCTGAAAAAGGGACGTTTCTTTTTTTGCTGAGTTTATATCAGGACACTGTGTACTGGATTATATAACGTGTATATACCCTCCCGCAGTCTCTCACTCTCTGATTTAACGCTTTTACTACTGTGGTAAGCCCTGAGGAGAATGTGATTGCCAAGTCAGACTCATTCTCACACATTTCCTGAATAGACTGTCCCCACACACCGCTACACAACGACAATAAACAAACACCACTTGTGCCCAGAACCAGAAAATTTTGAGGTGGTACCTTTGAGGACCAGCTCCAGGAAGACATTGAGGGAGTCTTCAGAGTCGGAGTTGAGGACGGAGCGGGAGAGACAGGCTGTCAGGGAACCGACGGCGGCTAGGCCAGCGGACTCCACCCGCTCACTAGCTGTCTGAAACACCTGCGCAGGGAGGTCAACAAAACTCTCCATTCAGATGATCTGCTATCAAAGATTCCTCACGTAGCCTTACCACAGCTCACCGTATAGGACTCTTTTACAAACCGTACTGATATGTCGCTGGCCCCCAAAGCTGCATTGAAACGTACCTCTCTGCGCAGCGAGGCCCAAAGGCCTGGTAGGAATTGGGCTAGCTCTTTATGTTCATACACAGAAGCACAGGCAGTCTGCAACATGGGGAGAAAACGCGGGCCATTAAGACATGAATGCCGTTTGCTGCACACGTAAACCGTAAAGATGATCTGAGGTGAGGTAACCGACGAGGTCTTACCAGGGTCTGCAGGGAGTCCACCTTGGCACTCTGAACATCGGAGTCCAGCTTCTCAATGATCAGTGGCAGCAGGAACTGTTGAAGCGAGACAATCCACAAATCAGAACATGCATTGACACTAAGCTCAAGGTCCCTGGGTAGGGGTTTCTCTACAAGCACTTTGTGACGTCTGCTGATGTAAAAAGTCTTCATAAATACATTTGATTTGATTGATGAACACCTCCCTCTGCAACTGGATCCTGGACTTCCTGATTGGCAGACCCTAGGTGGTGAAGGTAGGCATCAACCTCTCTGCCACGCTGACCCACAACACAGGGGTTCCCCCCAGGAGTGCTCAGCCCCCTCCTGTACACCCACAACTGAGTGGCCACAACGACTCCAACACAATCATTAAGTTTGCCGACGACACAAAGGCGGTGGGCCTGATCGGCGATGAGACAGCTTCCAGGGAGGTGGTTAGAGCCCTGGCTGAACGGTGCCAGGAAAACAACATCACCCTCAACGTCAGTAAAACCAAGGGAGCTGATCGTGGACTACAGGAAACGGGCGGGGGGGGGGGGGGGCACGCCCCCTATTGTCATCGACGAGGATGCAGTGGAGGAGCAAAAGCTTCAAGTTCCTCTGGCGTGCACATCACAGAGGACCTGACACGGTTCAATCCCAGTGCCTCTTCCATGTTCCACAGCTGCACAATGGAGAGCATCTTAACCGGATGCATCACAGGTCAGGACGTGTCTGAGGAAGGTCCGAAAGGTCGCCAAGTACTCCAGTCACCTGAGAGCCACGGACTGTTCACCCCGTTACCGCCAGGCCGCCAGACTGCTGAACAGCTAACCCTAGCTGTCTCCCTGCTAACCCTCCCTTAGTCTCTAAGGTGCAAATAGTTTCTATTTGCTCTGATTACACACCCATCCAACCCTCACACACAAACATATACACAAACACACACAAGCAAACAACCATAAACACACACACACACACAGTGAACACGGCTGTTCTATTATATAGCTTATTCTACTGTATGGCCAAGTCACTACATCATAGATAGTGTAAATACAGCCCATTATTACCACGCATACTAGCACTTCTATTACTTGAACCTTTTATTGCTATTATTGACTGATGCACTGTATTGATTGAGGGAGCTAGCACGTAAGCACTTCGCTGCACCTTTATTACCCCGCTGTAAACTGTGCAGGTGAACAAGAAAACGTGATCACAGGCGCACCCCACAAACCCTAACCATTTCACTTGTCTACGTTACCGCTCACAAACACGCAGCCATACACAAAGACCACCTCTGACGTCCTAAAAGGCTATGCATTGTGCAGTCTCGTTTGCCAGGCATGGTGGATATGTGGGAGGAGACGACGCATTGCGTACTGTTCTCGCTTACCCCTTACTGTATGTGTAGTGTGCAGTACAGTATGTCTCCCCCCCCCACCTCTGCAAAGCGTGGTGTTCCGGTGAGCACGGCCCTCAGGGCCAGGACCAGCTCCTCCTGGGTGATGCCATGGGGGTCGTTCGGGGGCTGGGTGGGGTCACACACACAGAGGCAGTCATGGAGTTAGATGTCGGTCAACCCATTGAAATGGAATAATTCTCATTCTACTGGGTCAACCATTTCAAAACACTTGAGAACTCTTAAAATGTTTTCATTCAATGAACAAACGTCCAAGTCATCAAACGGCCCTCCGTACAGCTGTAAATGCTCATCAAATGAATGTTCATCTAAAACTGTTCTAGTGAATTCTAAATGGTCTCAATTGTCCATCAACGGGAATCACATAAAACAGTACACAAGCTGTCTGTCAGTATTTTAACTCCGGGGTTAACCATTTCCTACAATCCTCTGCCAGATGCTAGTCAGTGTCACATGGCTCAGGTATCAAAGCACACAGGACAGTCTCACATCAATCAGCGTTGTCTCCTGACTGGTGTAAGTCCACAGTAGCTTCGCAAACTAACACTTACAGGGCTGAAGTCTACAGGGAAACAAACACTTACAGGGCTGAAGTCTACAGGGAAACTAACACTTACAGGGCTGAAGTCTACAGGGAAACTAACACTTACAGGGCTGAAGTCTACAGGGAAACTAACACTTACAGGGCTGAAGTCTATAGGGAAACAAACACTTACAGGGCTGAGGTCTACAGGGAAACTAACACTTACAGGGCTGAAGTCTATAGGGAAACTACCACTTACAGGGCTGAAGTCTATAGGGAAACTACCACTTACAGGGCTGAAGTCTACAGGGAAACAAACACTTACAGGGCTGAAGTCTACAGGGAAACTAACACTTACAGGGCTGAAGTCTATAGGGAAACAAACACTTACAGGGCTGAAGTCTATAGGGAAACAAACACTTACAGGGCTGAAGTCTATAGGGAAACAAACACTTACAGGGCTGAAGTCTACAGGGAAACTAACACTTACAGGGCTGAAGTCTACAGGGAAACAAACACTTACAGGGCTGAAGTCTACAGGGAAACTAACACTTACAGGGCTGAAGTCTATAGGGAAACAAACACTTACAGGGCTGAGGTCTACAGGGAAACTAACACTTACAGGGCTGAAGTCTATAGGGAAACTACCACTTACAGGGCTGAAGTCTATAGGGAAACTACCACTTACAGGGCTGAAGTCTACAGGGAAACAAACACTTACAGGGCTGAAGTCTACAGGGAAACTAACACTTACAGGGCTGAAGTCTATAGGGAAACAAACACTTACAGGGCTGAAGTCTATAGGGAAACAAACACTTACAGGGCTGAAGTCTATAGGGAAACAAACACTTACAGGGCTGAAGTCTACAGGGAAACTAACACTTACAGGGCTGAAGTCTACAGGGAAACAAACACTTACAGGGCTGAAGTCTACAGGGAAACTAACACTTACAGGGCTGAAGTCTACAGGGAAACTAACACTTACAGGGCTGAAGTCTACAGGGAAACAAACACTTACAGGGCTGAAGTCTACAGGGAAACTAACACTTACAGGGCTGAAGTCTACAGGGAAACTAACACTTACAGGGCTGAAGTCTACAGGGAAACTAACACTTACAGGGCTGACGTCTACAGGGAAACAAACACTTACAGGGCTGAAGTCTACAGGGAAACTAACACTTACAGGGCTGAAGTCTACAGGGAAACTAACACTTACAGGGCTGAAGTCTACAGGGAAACAAACACTTACAGGGCTGAAGTCTACAGGGAAACTAACACTTACAGGGCTGAAGTCTATAGGGAAACAAACACTTACAGGGCTGAAGTCTACAGGGAAACAAACACTTACAGGGCTGAAGTCTACAGGGACACTAACACTTACAGGGCTGAAGTCTATAGGGAAACTAACACTTACAGGGCTGAAGTCTATAGGGAAACAAACACTTACAGGGCTGAAGTCTACAGGGAAACAAACACTTACAGGGCTGAAGTCTACAGGGAAACTAACACTTACAGGGCTGAAGTCTATAGGGAAACAAACACTTACAGGGCTGAAGTCTACAGGGAAACAAACACTTACAGGGCTGAAGTCTACAGGGAAACTAACACTTACAGGGCTGAAGTCTATAGGGAAACAAACACTTACAGGGCTGAAGTCTATAGGGAAACAAACACTTACAGGGCTGAAGTCTACAGGGAAACTAACACTTACAGGGCTGAAGTCTACAGGGAAACAAACACTTACAGGGCTGAAGTCTACAGGGAAACTAACACTTACAGGGCTGAAGTCTACAGGGAAACAAACACTTACAGGGCTGAAGTCTACAGGGAAACTAACACTTACAGGGCTGAAGTCTACAGGAAAACTAACACTTACAGGGCTGAAGTCTACAGGGAAACTAACACTTACAGGGCTGACGTCTACAGGGAAACAAACACTTACAGGGCTGAAGTCTACAGGGAAACTAACACTTACAGGGCTGAAGTCTACAGGGAAACTAACACTTACAGGGCTGAAGTCTACAGGGAAACAAACACTTACAGGGCTGAAGTCTACAGGGAAACTAACACTTACAGGGCTGAAGTCTACAGGGAAACTAACACTTACAGGGCTGAAGTCTATAGGGAAAAAACACTTACAGGGCTGAAGTCTATAGGGAAATAGCAGGATGTCACTTCAAACAGCTCCTCTGTGAATTTACCTGAAATAAAACACAGACGGGATCATAACCTCAGAATTAAGGAATCATTGAATAATACATGTTAAGATAAAATATATTAAATGTCAACCCAACTACTGGTCTACATAAAAGGGTGCTTAAACCTTACTTTTAGACTAGCTGGCTGGCTGTGCGTGTGCGTGTGCGTGTGCGTGTGTGTGTGTAGGGCTACAGACTAACCGAGACGGTAAGCTTCCGGTTAGACGTGTTACAAGTTCACTCAATGCCCAGTAAACCTCAGCAACAATGAAGAACAAGACGACAACATGTACAACAACAACAACAAAAAAGGTACATAAAACACATTTCAAAAGTTTTGGAACAACAACAGCTCCACAACAATGTGATAGCGCACGCGTGTTCTCACCAAGATCATAGCCTTCAAGGACAATCTTCCTAGCGATATGGAAGGCCAGGAGAAGGTTGCGTGGGTCCCTCTCCCCATCCACTGACTGGACAAACCCATAGACAAAGTCTGCACCCAGGCCCTTCAGCTCTGTGGGATGGGAAAAGTAGTCAATCAATGTAACAACCCTCCGATACGTAACATGCAGAATAGATCACGCAGGTTATTTCAAAGCTGTATCACTCTCGACAAGGATCTCCGTGACCCGCGGATTTCTCCATTATAGCTACCACACTACCTGGGCTCTTACCTGACTCTTTGGATTCCATAAGCTGGATGAGGATGTTGTAAACACACGCCCGCTCCGCCAGCATCAGGGACTGTAGTGACACAGACAAAGAAACCAGATAAACAGAGTCAGGGTGTTGCAGTATAAGAAACATATGGGCTTATTAAGCCTTTAATAACTACTTGTATGCTCATTATTTAGGAGCATTTACACTTGACGGGGCAGGTTGGGTCTGTTTACCTGCACATGGATGTCCTGGAATAGTGATTTCAGAATGGACACTGCGGACCCAGGCGGCAACACTGAGCATTTGGTCTGAGAGGATATTTCAAGATGTCGGTCAAGGATAGGCAAGGTACCACCTCTCACTCTCAGTTCACTTTTGATGGGATAATATTGACATTTCTCTAATATCTAATAAAATTTAACATGACAGAGGTTACTAAGCTTGAGACTTACCAGCGCTTTCAGCCCCTGTATGACATGTGGTGTGATGACATAGTGGTCCTTCAATCTGTTCTCATAAAACACTATAAGGACTTCCACTTAGGACAAAACAAAAAGGAGAAGATAATAAATTGACAGGACATATAGCACACACTAAGCAAATGGAAAAGGTGGGTTATGATGCCAAAGGGGTGCTATAGTGTTGACTACCTTCTCTCTCTGTAAGGTCTCCATGGCACTCCTGTAGGACATTGGAGAGGAGCTGGACACCACGGGCTCGGGTCTGGGGTTGGGAGCTGGTCAGATGCAAACTTCACAGAGACAGGATGGTCAACTTGTTAGTGGAGGCTAGAACTGCATGACATTGAGGTTTATGACATTGTTAGTAACTGGGACAATAATGATGATTGTATACATTACCCCAAGGCTTCAACCAACTGCAGTATAGTAAACTGTCCAGCCTTGAGTTCTAATGCAAAGAAAATTAAGGGCATTTCACTGTACTTGTGCATGTGACATTAAAACTTGAAAATGCATTTATTTAACAAGAGGAAAAGACAAGTGGTCAGTAGGATACATCATGCAGACACTTTAGGAGACAGGAAAGTAGGTCCAGAGTCTAATGCGTTGTGAAAGACCCTTTTCAGATCGAGCTAGCTAGCTACCTAGCAAATCCGACCCACTTGTTTACAGCTGCACTTGGGTCAGACAGAATTCCTCCGGTGTAAATTAAGATACCACGGAGCCTGTGTGAGTTTTTGCTCGGAAAATGTACCTCAATCCAGGGATTACAAATGCATTGTACTCCAAATTGTCCAATGATCACAAAAGCTACACAGAGAAGATGTAACTACTGTTTGTTTTTTAACAGTCCTACAATCTGCTTGGTGTAAAAGAGGGAACAATTCAGAGTACAACGCATTTCTCAGTACTGGATTACGTTACATGTTCAGAGCCATATTGCGCTGACTCAGCTGTTTTAATATTCACATGAATACTGTCCAACCCTAGTGCAGCTGTAGCAAATAGGTCAGATCTGCTGGCTAGCTAAAACCATTCTGGTTATGGCCAAGAACAGCGGTCAATACATTCCATTGAATTAAGAGACATTGATTATCAGGTTGTGTACGTGCAAAGCTACAGGTACATATGGTAAACTGAACAGGCCAACTTTTTTGTCGGTTATTTCTATAGCGTGCGGTTGAACACAGGATGTAGCTTAGACTTGTGATAGCCTGCTGCTAGCTAGCATCTTTGCCAGACATCAGTCACGCGCGATGTATGTATCATTCATTGATTTTTTTATCTCAAAAGCCGTATCAGAGAGAAAGGTGACTTGAATACTTTTGGCAGCTACCTGTTGCGGTGTCTACAGCCTTGCGGTCCTGTTGTCCCAAAACGAATTCTTCTACCAAGCCCAATAGCAAGGCACTATCCGCAGCCATCGTGAACAGCCTTGGTTCAAACTGAAGTGAGCATGCGTGGAAAGTTTTTGCGGTTACCCTGAGATCAGGGTCACAAAAAACGTTATAACGTCGTATGATTTTTAACGACGATTTTTAAAGGTGCAATTCCATTTTTGCAGGGTAATACAGCTGTAGCTAGATATTTAACTAACCAAATAATACATCATCTGTTGGTTGTGGTAGTGGCCAAGTGCATATTCCAAATACAACTATGTATGTTGGAAATCTTATATTGTATTTAATTATTAGCCCATTCATCTGCTAAATATAGCAAGTAAATGTTTAGCAAGGTTGAGGACTTTCAATATTATTATATATTTTTTTATACAATTTCTAATTACAATACAATAACAAAAAAAACATAGAGCATCATTACACTTATATTTTCTCTGAAGAAACATAAAATAACGTTTTTAAAAAACGTTCCATCGTTCGAAAGCTGCTCCCTGTATTCGTAACGTGCCATACTTTGACCCCCTGAGAACGCGCAGGCGTAAAAAGTTAAGTGTTTCTATCTGCACCAGAAAGGGAAGGGGGATTTAAAACCAGGCTGACAAAAATTAGAAGGGTTGGAAATTCTCCATATCCACAATCAATTGTTTTATCGAAGTTAGTTAGCTATATGTTTAGAATATTTACCCGGTCGCTAGTGCATAAAATTATGCTTACTAATTTTAGCTAGCAAGAAAGTTGCTTAATTGTTGGCTACAAAGAAAGCGAACTTGTCTAAATTTGTATTTATAGAGGAATATCTAGCGTTTAACTATAATGCAATCAATGATTGTTGACATTATATTTATACAATTTAGCTGGCTAGACATTCTGCACGTGACAACTGATTTTGGAACGTTGGATCACATCAAACAATAATAAAACGGAGATAGCTAGCGTACTATCTAGCTTGTTAGCACGCTAGCTAGCTAGCTTCCGTGCTTGTTAGCTAGTTGTTCGACCAGCGTGCACATTACCTCCGTTACTTTGTGGATTCTTCTATCAAGATCATTAACTTGACCTCGTTAATTTTGTACAGTGGATCTGTATATATTTGTTTTGGAACCAGCTAGCAGTTGGCTAATGATGGGGCCCCGACATAGTTAGCCATCTGATACAAATCATGGGAGGATGTGTTGGGAGAGAACGCGAGGACACACAGGGCCACGGTTCATCCAGGAGCGGTGGAAGGACACACCGAAAACGTGGAGGTAAGTTAACGAGTATTCGCTTGGTTGTCTGAGTGCATCGAATACAAACCTAGTTCATTACATTACATGGTAAATGTTTACCAGATAGTAATTCCATTGGGTATGGCACTACAATGCACTAACTCCCCGGCCCAGTGCAATAATACTGGCCAATAGGATTTTCTCCTTAGGTTCTCAAGTGTAGTGCATACCCAATAGTACCACATGAGTCTTAAAACCCATAAAACCTAGCGGTCAAACAAGGAAATGGTTCCAATCGTTTTTCAACCATATATTTTTCGCATAGGGGATTTTAGAAACACATAGTTAAAATAAGGACTGTGCTTCGTGTAGGCTTACCCTGGCGTGACGTTTTGCTAACCGTGTAAATCTCTCTAGGACAAGGTGACTTGTTAATATTGTATAGACAGCCATATTTTCAACTAATTTGTATATCATAATGAACTACAAATGCTATGATGATCTGAACGAGACTGCCAAATTGAGGTAAAGGTAAGAAACTCTAGATTAACTATCTAGTGTTAGCTACATTTAGTAATTATTAAATTCAATTGGCAACATTTCTTTAAATTTACAATTCTGCAAGCTGTCTTGTGCAAGTTTTTTTTAAATCGACACAATATTTTGATAAGTCACCTTGTCCGAGAGAGTTACATGGTCATCAAAACGTGCCCCCCCCCCCCCCCCCCCATCTTACAGGGCACAAATGGGAACTTTCATGAGTTACTTCCTCTTATCTCTCTACCAACCAGCTGTATAAATAGCTACCAACACAACTAGGATACACGTGTTTTGAGAGTACTGATTGAATATGTCCGAAGATTCATCCACCCGGGACTCATCCATCAACGTTGTGGAATATACATTGAGGGTACAAACATTACAAGGCTCGATCCTAGGCCCCACGCTCTTCTCAATTTACATCAACAACATATCTCAGGCATATCTCATCCATTTATATGCAGATGATACATCCTTATACTCAGCTGGATTTTGTAAATGCTCTACAACAAAGCTTTCTCTACCCTTAACCTTGTTTGGAACACCTCCAAAACAAAGGTCATGTGGTTTGGTGAGAAGAACGCCCCTCTCCCCACAGGTGTGATTACTGCTTTAGAGCTAGAGGTAGTCACCTCATACAAGTACTTGGGAGTATGGCTAGACGGTACACTGTCCTTCTCTCAGCACATATCAAAGCTGCAGGCTAAAGTTAAATCTAGACTTGGTTTCCTCTATCGTAATTGCTCCTCTTTCACCCCAGCTGCCAAACTAACCCTGATTCAGATAACCATCCTACCCATGCTAGATTACGGACACATCATTTATAGATCAGCAGGTAAGGGTGCTCACGAGCGGCTAGATGTTCTTTACCATTCGGTCATCAGATTTGCCAGCAATGCTCCTTATAGGAATCATCACTGCACTCTACTCCTGTAAACTGGTCATCTCTGTATACCCATCGCAAGACCCACTGGTTGATGCTTATTTATTTTAAAAGAAACTTAGGCCTCAGGCCTCACTCCCCCCCCTATCTGAGATATCTACTGCAGCTCTCATCCTCCACATATAACATCCGTTCTGCCAGTCACATTCTGTTAAAGGTCCCCAAAGTAAACACATCCCTGGGTCGCTCCTCTTTTCAGTTCACTGCAGCTAGCGACTGGAACGAGCAGCAACAAACACTCAAACTGGACAGTTTTATCTCAATCTCTTCATACAAAGACTCTCATGGACACTCTTACTGACAGTTGTAGCTGCTTTGTGTGATGTATTGTTGTCTCTACCTTCTTGACCTTCGTGCTGTTGACTGTGCCCAATAATGTTTGTATGATGTTTTGTGCTGCTACCATGTGTTGCTACCATGCTGTGTTGTCATGTGTTGCTGCCTTGCTATGTTGTTGTCTTAGGTCTCTCTTTATGTAGTGTTGTCTCTCTTGTCAGGATGTGTGTTTTGTCCTATATTTGTTATTTATTTTTTTAATCTCAGCCCCCGTCCCCGCAGGATGTCTTTTGCCTTTTGGTAGGCCGTCATTGTAAATAAGAATTTGTTCTTAACTGACTTGCCTAGTTAAATAAATAAATACAAATAAATAGCATTGCACTCCCCTTTGCCCTCAGAACAGCCTCAGTTTGTTCGGCATGGACTGCAAGGTGTCAAACGTTCCAAAGGGATGCTGGCCCATGTTGACACCAATGCTTCCCACAGTTGTGTCAAGTTGGCTGGATGGCCTTTGGGTGGTAGACCTTTCTTGATACACACAGGAAACTGTTGAGCCTGAAAAACCCAGCAGCGTTGCAGTTGTTGACACACTCAAACTGCGTGCGTCTGGCATCTACCATACCCCGTTCAAAGGCACAATCCATGTATCAAGGCTTAAAAATGTATCTTAAACCGGTCTCCTCCACTTCATCTACACAGATTTTTGAAGTAGATTTAACAAGTGACATCAATAAGGAATTATAGCGTTCATCTGGATTCACCTGGTCAGTCTGTCATGGAAAGAGTAGGTGTATTTTGTACACTCAGTGTACATCGCTAGTCACAGGCTTCATTTGGAAATGTGTTGATGTAACCACAATAACAGCCCAGACATACCCTGGATCAACAGACCAATCCGTAGCACGATGAGCCCATACTGCAGTATTCAATGTCAGCAGAAATAACTTTGATGACTCGGTGGTGTGCGACCCGTACAAGGCAAGCAGGTACGAGCTCTGGAAATCCTTTAAGGACTCAAAAAGACAATACAAACTCAAACTTGAATCGATGTTCAACAACTGACTCGCGATGCATGTGGCAAGGACAACAGGCTACAAAGGCAAATCCAGCTGTGTGATGCCTACTGACGCCTCCCTCCCAGACAAGCTTAACACATTCTATGCTCGCTTTAAGGCAGACGATACTGAGCCTTCCAGGAAGGCTCTCATTCCTCCGGATGACCAGTCGCTTTCGCTCTTCGACGCTTAAGTGAGTATTCACAGAATTTCTCACAAAGCGACCGGCTCAGATGGCATCCCTTGCTGCGTCCCCAGCGTGTGCGCTGGCAGGCGGGCATCTTCTCAGACATCTTCAACCTGTCCTTGTACCAGGTTGTAGTCCCCACTTGCTTCAAGGAGACCACCATCATCCTGTTTCCCAAGAAAACCAAGGTGACATGCCCAAATTACTATCGCCCCGTGCATACACCCTTGTCGTCATGAAATAAAATAAAGTGTTTGTCACATGCGCCGAATACAACGGGTGTAGACCTTACAGTGAAGTGTTTACTTAACCAACAATGCAGTTTTAAGAAAATACCTAAAGAACGAGGCTATATACAGGGGGTACATGTTAGTGGAGGTAATATGTACATGTAGGTAGAGTTTTTAAAGTGACTCTGCGTAGATAATAACAGAGATGGTCATGGTCAGCATGCCAGGCACACTGGACCCACCCCAATTTGCCTACTGGTTCAACAGATCCACGGAAGATGCCATTTCCATCGCTATTCACACGGCCCAAACACGTCTGGACAAGATGAACACCTATGTGAGAATGCTGTTCAATGACTACAGTTCAGCATTCAACACTATTGTTCCCTCCAAGGACTTCCTGAAAGGCAGACCACAGGCTGAGGATTGGCAACAACACTTCCTCCATACTGACTCTTAACACATGGGCCCCCCAGGGGGGTGTCCTCTGCCCTCTGCTGTACTCCCTGTTCACCCATGACTGCGTGGCTTTGCACGACACCAACTCCAAGTTTGCTGAAGGAACCACGATTGTAGGCCTGATAACCAACAACAACGAGTCAGTCTACAGGGAGGCGGTAAGAGAACTGGCATTGTGGGACAGCAACCTCTTCCTCCAATGTCAGCAGAACAAAAGACTTGATTGTTAAATTCAGGAAGCAGAGGAGGGAACTCGCCTCGATCCACATCAACGGGACTGCAGTAGATTTTAAGTTCCTCTGCATCTACGTCACAGACCATGGACCAACGCCACCACGCTTGTCAAGAGGGTGTAACAGCGCCTCTACTTCCTAGGGCGGCTGAAGAAATCTGGCATGCTACCCTGGGTCCTCTCCATATACTACCGCTGCACCATCGAGAGAATCCTGATGGGTTGCATCACAGCCTGGTACGGGAATTGCGCCGTCCACGACTGCAAGGCCCTTCAGCGGGTGGTGAAGATTATCCAGTATGTCACTGGGGCTGTGTTTCTATTTGAAACGGTCTCTGAGGAAGTTCCAAAGCATCAATTCCCCACACACCCCAGCCACGAGCTGTTAACTCCCTTACTGTCGGGAGGATAGGAACTGTTGTAGAAACTATCTATAAGCCATCAGACTGCTGAACACTTGAACTGGACTGACCATCTGCACTGACTCTTCGTACCTTAGCACACATGCACTCACTCACGTACACACATATACAGTACATTTCATGTTACACAAACGCATCACAACCACCCGCACTGACTCTCTGCACCTTAGCATGCATGCACTCACTTACGCAAACATCCATCCACACACAGGGTTTTCTCCGGGTTCAAAAAAGGGGCTTAGGTAGTTGGCGTTGTAGGGGGGATGCCAAAGGCCTTTCAGCGTGGCTAAACTTGACAGAGAATTTTAGAGGCCTTTACCTTGGTGTGGAGGCAATTTTAAGCCAATTTTCTGCAATTCTACATATTTCTCCATTGGCTTGAGATACATTTTTGCCGTTTCAAAGCTAATTTCCTGCAATACTATGCGTTTTGCCATGGCTAATGCTGTGTTCTTTTGCTCTGACATAACAAATTTAAAGGGATACTTCGGGATTTTGTTAATGATGCACTTTATCTACTTCCCCAGAGTCAGATGAACTCACGGGTACCATTTTTATGTCTGTCCTGTATGAAGGAAGTTGGAGGCATTTTTGGGAGCCAATGATAACTAGCACTAGTTAGTGACTTCCTTCAAACTGCTTGCAGAGACACCAATGTTATCCACGAGTTAATCTGGCTCTGGGGATGTAAATGGCCTCATTGCCGTCTAAAAGAATCCACCATACGTGTAAATGTTGTACTATAATTTGTGCCTTCCTGTATTGTGCGTATGCTAAAATGTTTTCTGTTCTACTGAGACATTTACTTTAAGCTCGTATACTTATCTTATATTTGTTGCGTTGTCGAAGGAACCTAGAAGTAAGCATTTCGTTGGCTGGTGTATACCATCTGTGTCCTGTACATACGCCTAATAAAACTCATTTAGTGTCAATAATACAAAGGAGTTATAGGGGACTTTGTGTTTGAGGTGACTTTCTTTACCAACAATGTTTCAATGTGCGATGCTCAAGTCCTGCAGAAGGCAAAAATAGTGGCAGATTGCCATGTTTCACTGTTTTTATAGCTAGTTGTCTTTTTAAGTGACTGATGCAATGTAGATAGCTGCTAAAGCACTTTGGATGTAAGTTTGTACAGCGATTTTTAAGCTACAGGCTACAAATAGTCTAGGTGTAATGAAACACAAATTGGAAACTTCCAAGGGACACGGAAAGCAGGAAGATCCCTCTGCCACCTAAACCTTTTGGACCGATCATCACCTCAGCCCAGTTTTGAAAATAGTCTTGACTGTGGGACTGTCACAATGTGCCGTTGCAGACTTTGTTAGTGTATTGTCATACACCAGATCTGTGGATCTAGCATATATATCTGACTGAAGAACCAACAATGACTTGTAGAGGCCTTTGGAGCAGTGAGTGCTCGATGCAGGTAGAGTAGATGTGCTCCCAGGCCGGTAATAAGTCACTTCATGTCCCTTACAATGACTGTTCCACCGGGATGTGCACCAGGCCGTCATGCAGTGTGCCATGTGAAATAATGCAAGCAACTTTGAATACACATTTCTCTGAACAAAGGGGAATCTGGAGGTGTACATTACATATTATGGAGAAGCAATACCCCAAGCCGCAGCTTCATACTACTGGTCAAACATAGATAATTGACACTGGTTGTTGGGGTAGGATTTGCATGAGTGTGGGGGGGGGGTCCTTGGGTTGCTTTTGACAACTTATTTGGGATTCCTCTTGTCTTACTCATTAGTAGGGTATAGTTTGGTCCAAACCGGCTGTTGGGTACTATATTTATTGAATATTATCTGAATCCTATACATTTTTAAAATGGCCACTGGGTACAATCAATTAGTGTAATTTCTCAGATCTAATTACATTTCAACAAAATGTTTCAGTAATGCCAATCTTACCTGTTTCTAACAACAATTTCAGAACAATCGGTGTCATAGCTTGCTGAAAAATCATGGAACGACTCCACAGTAAATCGGTCTTGGCCCAAGCCTAGTTTTGACTTTCATATAATTTATTCCTACATGGCAGTACTGTATGTGAAAGGGATACTTCCTAGTCTTGCGGATGTGCTTTTCAGCTCTGTTGGTTCAGGGCTGAAATTGGCCTACTTCAATGTTGACATTGCAGAGGTGAAAGCAGGCTGTAGGCCTCTAGGCACAGAAATCCACCCTGTATTTAGTAGTATCAGGGGAGGGGAGGAGCTATGATTGTAACTTATTAATTTGCACCCAAGATCATGCTTTTTAACAGGCTGTAGCAGTGGGCTATTTCTTCGTGTCCTGAAACGATATGAAAAGTTATGTTCTGTAATGCAATCATGTCTGTAAAATGCATTTCACCAACACCCAAGTGTGGTGTTATCTGCCCCTTCATAACCTCAACTCATTTAACAACTTTTACAAGCCACACATGAGGAGCACACCCTGCTATTGCGTCATGTGGCTGTAATGTGTCTCCAATGCTTTGGCAACACTGATTCACGATGGGTGGCCAGAGGAAATGCTCCCATCTGCACACCTGCAAATGGGCCGTAAACATTTCTGAACTATTTGCTAGATTGTGTTGCCAAATCTGTTAACTGGTAATCAGGACTACACATTAGCCTAGTCTGTAGACTTTTACCAGGGGCCTAGTCTAGGCTTCAGTGGCTTCAGAAAGTATTCACACCTCTTAACTTGTTCCACATTTTGTTGTTACAGCCTGAATTCAGAATGGATTAAATGTTTTTTTTCTTACCTCGCCCATCTATACACAATACCCCATAATGACAAAGTGAAAACATGATTTTTGAAATGTTTGCCTATTTATTGAAAATTAAATATCTCATTCACACCCATGAGTTAGAATGTTATGTTAGACATGTTAGCATCGCCTTTGGCGGCGGTTACAGCTGTGCGTCGTTCTGGGTAAGTCTCTAAGAGCTTTGCACACCTGGATTGTATAATATTTTGTAAGTTCTTCAAGCGCTGCCAAGTTGGTTGTTTATCATTGCTAGAAAACTATTTTCCAGTCTTGCCGTACATTTTCAAGCAGATTGAAGTCAACTCGGCCATTTAGGGAAAGTTCCTGTCTTCTGGGTAAGCAACTCGTGTAGATTTGTCCTTGTTTTAGTTTATTATCCAGCGGAAATCTCCCAGTGTCTGATGGAAAGTAGACTGAACACGTTTTTTTCCCTCTAGGATTTTTCACGTGCTTAGCTTTCTTTCTTTTTATCCTGGAAAAACTCCATTCCTTAATGATTACAAGCATACCCATAGCTAATGTTCCCTCAGAAAAAAATCGGCACTGAGCAAATTTCAGGTCTGCTGAGAGCAGAATTCTGTGCAACTTCAGGCGTGTGTTTACTGTGACTGCTGAGGCTGTACCCGCTTTAAGTTACACTTTTAACAGTGGCCAAGTAGTCTACTGTGGCTACTTGATCATAATGTAGGCCTTCCGGTGTGGCCTACCATCAAAAACAATGGAGAAAAATGCATCCCATAGCATTTTAACATGGAAATAGCTGTTCTATCATTCAGGCAACAGTACCAGTAAATGTGTGTTATTCAATGTAGGCCTACATTCCATGAGACTATAGAGGGGGGAAAACACACAGAAAACATGCAGGGCCTGACAACCTGTTTATCCACGTGTCCTTCAGACAAGGTGACTGAAAATGTTTGACGCAAGAAACCATTTTACAAAATAAAATGCATTATTCCCGTACCATTATTACACAATCAGAATAATTGTGCTACCCTCTGCCTATTGGCCACTTACCTAATTCAAGACCGTCTCAAAATACACTGCCCCTTTAAGACATAAAAAAAAATAGCTCTTTACCTGACTTGCTTTTCAAAGAGTTAGAAATGCACACATTTTGTGCTCTTGTAGGAAGCAACCACTGCCCCATTAACTATAAATGAGCTATAACTGGGATAATAACTCACTAACTAGCAAAGAAAATGATCAAATGTGCACAGGTTGCTACATGCAGCTGTCGCTTTGATCTCAAAACATGCGCATGAACTCGCAACCACTCATGTTGTAAACACAGTCCAGTTCAAAGTGAACTGCACAGATCCATATATAGAAATGGCTATTTGCACATAGGCCTACTGCAGCTCTGATTGGTTATGGCATACCGGTCTGTGTAGAGTACAGGCCTGAGTCACGCCTGTCAAAGCAATAGAATCCTACTCCAATGCACTCTGTCTACAAGAATCTCTTGCACCGTTAGTTTAGCATACTCTTGCATATTTCATTTTTGTTTTTCGGTATGTTACATTGAAAGTGGCTAATATTGTGTTGATTCGAGCACAATTCCCACAGTAGAGCGAAATGTTGATGTTGGTAACTAAAGGGGAAAACTCTACGTTGAGTTCAGTCTCGTGCTTCTCTGCGCTGGTTAATATTTCTTCTGCATGGCAGTCTGAGGGGAGAAGCACGCGTACGCAGCTTCCAATGTGCAGCCACCACTATGCTTGAAAATATGGCAAGTAGTACTCGGTAATGTATTGGATTTGCCCCAAACATAACACTTTGTATTCAGGACAGAGTTAATTGCTTTGCCACATTTTTTTTTCAGTATACTTTAGTGCCTTGTTGCAAACAGGATGCATGTTTTGGAATATATTTTTAAATTCTGTACAGGCTTCCTTTTCACTCTGTCAATTAGCTTAGTATTGTGTTGTAACTACAATGCTGTTTCTCCATCTTCAGTTTCCTCCTATCACAGCCATTCAACTCGTGGCTTGTTAAGCACATTTTTACTCCTGAACTTGTTTAGGCTTGCCATAATACTTATTGACTCCACTTTGACATGTGTAGCCCAGTGACCAAAAATCTCAATTTGATCCCATGTTAAATTCAGGATGTAGCACAACAAATTGTGGAATAAGTCAAGGGAGCGTAAATACTTTCTGAAGGCTCTGTATATGATGACTGGTAAGTCTTCTGGTCCTTTTTTCCCAAGACTTAGCCTGTATGTTGAGTTGAACATGTATCGTGTCCCTTACGACATCATAGTGTTACACACACAGCTGTGTGTCTTGGTCCTGTGTGCTGCCTAATCCAACAGCTCTTGTAGACTTGTCCACCACTCTGCCTGAGTGCTAGTAGAAAGACCCAACGTTACACGCCCTACAAAATCCTACAGTGTGTCTTCCCGATTTAGTTACTCCGTGTAAGCTGCCTGCACTATAAATAATTTGTTTGGAGGAAAGACAACCTTTTAGATACTTGGCAACTGTCTTTGTTGCCCCTCCTTGCTGCTCTTGGTTCGCCTACTTGACAATGAAAACCAGCAAGACCTCTCGCTGGTCATTTTAGGACCACAATCGCCAGCTCTGTATTCTCCCTTCTTTGAACCTGTTTAAATGCTCGCTCGGTTGCAAGCTAACCTGGGTTAGGCCTGTTTAGTACCCGCGACAGTCTGTGCCGAAGTCACGCTCCGGTGCCGACTCTAAAACTCAGCTGCTCAGTTTGGCACAATGTCCGGGGAGACCGGTACCCTCCTCTCTATGCCATTCTGAGAGCTACTTGTCAGCTGTCTGCCAGAGTCCAATTAAGCCGTCTCGCCTTTAGGTTATGCGTTAGAGACCGAGACAGGATGCACTTTAGAAGCTCTGTATGCCGGGCCAGCCTGGTGCTGAAAAGTGTTTTTTCCCGGCAAGGCTGCCCCGATAGGTGTGTGCAGTGCTAATCCAATGGTAAGCATGGCTGATGTTTCAGATGTACGTGTGTAGTACTGTCTGCATGCTCTAATTATAAACATTGATTTTGGGGGGGGCGTCACTGGCAATGTAGAGAGAGATTCTCCAGGCGGGCAGGCCCTAACACTCCGTTAATGTCTTGTTAACTGTTATGTCAGTGCCAAGCGAGACGTTTGGGGAATAGGAATGCACAACTCCCATACTTTGTGTACCCAGTGCAAGACCGAGGGTGCCAAACAATATCTGGACCGGGAATGGCACAGAAAGGGAAATATTCCGGCAGTCTGTTATTGTCCAAACGACTCCACTGTATGCTCGGAATCCCTCCTTTGGTCTCTCATGCAAATGTGCAGAGTTTTAGATCGCTCTGGTCTTTTTTTCTCACCTTTTTTCTTTCTCACCTTTTATTTAACCAGGTAGGCTAGTTGAGAACAAGTTCTCATTTACAACAGCGACCTGGCCAAGATAAAGCAAAGCAGTTCGACACATACAACAACACAGAGTTACACATGGAATGAACAAAACATACAGTAGATAAAGTCTATTTTCAGTGTGTGCAAATGAGGTAGGATAAGGGAGGTAAGGCAATAAATAGGCCATGGTGGCGAAGTTCAATATAGCAATTAAACACCGGAATGGGAGATGTGCAGAAGATGTTTTATGGCCCACCTTGCTGCCCTGATTCTGGCAGAGAGGGGAGGACTTTGTTATAATGTTGATGAGGAATGGATTAGATGTGTATTAGTCCTTGTGGAATATCTAACGCTGCCAAGGCAGGCTGTGGCATAGCCAGAGCAAGGTCATGTCTATCAGCTTCCTGAGTGTCTTTGTAGGGCAGTTTTAAGGACTCCAGCCTTTTCATGTGTCTGGTACACGCAGCAATATGGTATTATGACCTTGTTGTACGGAGGCTATTGAATATCCTATTGTAATGTCATGATATACCAGGCATTGACGCCACAACATTTTTTGCTCTATCTTTGCACATAGTAATACCCCCCCATTGTCTAAACCCCCCCCCCTCAAACATTATTTTACTAGGTCATTATTCTCCTTGCATCGAAACTCGAACGTTTTTTGTATAAATATGAATGGCTGCTTTATCAAATCATTAGGCAGGACATGCAGTTCATTTGGAAAGTATTCAGACCCTGTGACTTTTTCCACATTTTGTTACGTTACAGCCCTGTTCTAAAATTGATTAAATCGCTTTTCCCTTTTTCTATATATATATTTTTGGGGTATTTTTATTTTGTTTAACCTTTTATTTAACTAGGCAAATCAGTTAACATATTCTTATTTACAATGACGGCGATTATAGCCTCGAGTCTTGTTGGGTATGACGCTACAAGCTTGGGCACACCGGTTTTTGGGTAGTTTCTCCCATTCTTCTCTACAGATCCTCTTAATATCTGTTAGGTTGGATGGGGAGCGTCGCTGCCCAGCTATGTTCAGATCTCTCCAGAGATGTTAGATCGGGTTCAAGTCCTCGTTGTATTTGCTGTGTGCTTAGGTTCATTCTGTTTTCGCCTTGTCATTATGGGGTATAGTGTGTAGATTAATGAGGAAAAACATTAGTTGAATCAATTTTAGAAGGCTGTAACGTAACAACATTTGGAAAAAGTGAAGGACACTTTCTGAACACTTTCCGAATGCACTATGCAGAGAACATTCCCTATCAGGTGCTAGATTATATAGCCAGCGATGTGCAAAGTACACCATGCCCCCATACCTAGATGTTAACATGTTTATTACGTGGATTCCTTGGACATGTCTAGGATCTAACTTTGGGAGTCGTTGAAAGCGATGTGCAACTTAACCACAGAGATTGTAAACCCAGAGGGGCAACATCGCGAGACTTCCGGGAACTCTTGCAAAACATACTAAGCAGAACAGGCCTGGGTTTGGGGTTTGAGAAGTCAAAGAGAAGTGACATTCTTCTTAAAGGCACAACCTGGATTCGAGCCAATGTCTTAAGTGGTTGAACATGTTATTACTCCAACCTCGTGAAAGTTACAAACTGACACGTTGTTTTTGTCGAAAGCAACTTTATATCGAAGGATTGCCTTTGATAGACCCGATGACGTGTTTCTGCGCATGAGTTTAGCTAGCTAACGTCGCCATGACATTGCCTACAAGTGTGAGCTGGGATTTCTATTGGAGAATACGTTTTTGCCTAACTATATTGTGTAACCGGATTTTTCTGCCATTGAAAGCATGTAAATTCAACAACATTTGGGGTGGGAAAACTCTTTCAGTGTAAACTTAAATGACTAAAACAGATAATGTAAAAAAATGTCTATATATTCTTATTCTAATATTTGAGAATTAACATGCTGACTAGACCGGGTACGCGTGTGCGCCATGGCACGTATTTTGATTTTGTCCAGCCACACCAGACGCCATCGGGACACGCAGGTTGAAATGTCGAAGCAAACTCTGAACCAACTCATATTAATTTGGGACAGGTTGAAATGCATGAAACCACTCATGGCAATTTAGATAACTAGCTTGCTGTTGCTAGCTAATTTGTTCTGGGATATAAACATTGGGTTGTTATTTTACCTGAAATGCACAAGGTCCTTTACTCTGACAATTAGTCCACAGATATAAAGGTAAACCTTGCTAATTTCTAGTAATCTCTCCTCCTTCAGTCTTCTTTTTCTGTGGACTTTATGGCGGTTGGCAACCAACTTTCTAAGGTGCATTACCACCTCAAACTGGACTGGTGTGTGGACCTCACTTCAGCTTTCAATCACCCACATGGATATATGCTTCTAAAAACCAATGAAGAGATGGGAGAGGCGGGACTTGCAGCGCGTCAAGCATCAAAAATAGAACCAACTTCTATTTTAGTGCCCAGACGCTCGTTGACGCGTGTGAGCGGTTTGGATGAAATGATTGAATAACAATATATGTGTACATTTATTTTGGCAACGCTGCGAAGTAACGCGACAGGTGTGGTGAGCATGTTACAATCACCAAAATAAAAGCTAGACGGTCAAGGAGAATAGCTTGTTTGAGCAAAACAACACTGCATTAGCCGTGGCAAAATGCATAGAATTCGAGGTCATTTCTCTTAGCACAGGGAAATTTGGGGAATTGCTGGAAATTGGCTTTTAAAATGCTACGCCGCCAAGATGTGGTGTGTGTGAACATTTAGCCGTGCCCCCTGCCACGCCCACCACCTAAGCCTCTTTTGATCCAGAACAAACCCTGGTAATCTATAGGCAGGCTATAATTGATATCGGCACTAAGGTTGGGCACTATGCAGATTTTCATATTGTTCCTGTACCATATCGGGGTATTACCGTCAGTGCACACAAGGACCCACCACCCAGTGTATACGGCATACCACCCAAGCCTATATGGGATGTAACCCAGTATACAGTACTGTATATTACCTAGGCATGTGACTAAAACCGTACTTGTTTCAATGCAAACTGTGTAACAATATTGTGACACATAGTCTATAGGTTGATACTAGAAAAAACATCTGATTCCTCCCTGCAGGTCGCAATGAGCCCCTCAAGAAGGACAAGCCCAAGTGGAAGAGTGACTACCCCATGACAGAGGGCCAGCTCCGCAGTAAGAGGGATGAGTTCTGGGACACGGCCCCGGCCTTCGAGGGACGCAAGGAGATATGGGACGCCCTGAAGGCGGCCACTGTGGCCCTGGAGTGCAACGACCACGAGCTGGCCCAGGCCATAGTGGATGGAGCCAGCATCACACTGCCTCACGGTGAGGACCACAGACAGACAAGACCTGGTTCATGCCATGGTGAAGGAGCCAGCATTACACTGCAGAACTGTGTTATGGGGGAAGCTATCGTCCCTGCGTGCACATTTTGAAACCTGAATAGACTGTCAGTACATTTGGTTTGGAACAATGGCGATATTACACCATGCTCTGATTGGACAACTATTAACCTGATAATAAAATCTGTTTCTTTGATTCATGCCTGAGTCAAGACAACTTTCTGTGCAGTAGTGAAAGAACACATTTCACAACCCAAACATGTTTTACCTTTGTGTGTTCCAGGGTCCCTGACAGAGTGTTATGACGAGCTAGGTAGCTGCTACCAGCTGCCCGTCTACTGCCTGGCCCCTCCGGTCAACCTGATCACCGAGCGCAGCGACGAGGACCCCAGTGACAACCCCGAGCCGACCACCGCCCCCAAGAAAGAGTTCCAGCTCAAGGTGCGCCTCTCCACGGGCAAGGACCTGCGCCTTAGCGCCAGCATGGCCGACCCCATCGGGCAGCTGAAGAAGCAGCTTCAGGCCCAGGAGGACATCGACACGGCCCACCAGCGCTGGTTCTTCTCGGGCAAGCTGCTCACGGACAAGACCCGCCTGCAGGACACCAAGATCCAGAAGGACTTTGTCATCCAGGTCATCGTCAACCCGCAAGCCCCCATTAACTAGGTCCCAGATGAGAGTAGGAGTGAAGAGGAGGCGTGATGGAGAGACCGGACTGGATAAGAGGAACCCTGGATAATGGCTTTACCGCTGCTCTTTACAGCGGAGAGGTGATTTGGGGAATTATAAGAGATGAGTAACAGAAGGGAGAGACTCCAAAGTGCTGCTTTTCAATGTCTACCATTAAAGAGTGTGATATATATTTTTGAATGCGTGACTTCAATGTGGGAGGGTTGGTTGGTCGATTTGATTGATCTAGCCAGACCACTCACTCTGAGAAGGGTGTTCTGTGTCACTCACCACACTAACTCTGGGGTCACACTGTCCACTGAGACCTCTACCCTCCTCCCCCTGCAAAAATGACCCAACCCAAATCACAGCAGAATTGCTACCCCCCCCAGATGTGAGACACTGCAGGTGGGAACTGCATGGCATGTGCAAGGGGTCTGCGCCTGCACTAACAGTAACTAAGTGCCAATATAAATCGCAGAGTAATTTGGATCGGTTGTAAAGCACATATTCCCCCCCCCCCCGGCATAGATTCCTACCATGATCCTCCCTCAAGTGAAATACAAACTATTTTTCCTATTCTTTTAATAAGCTTTTTTTGCACACTTGATTATACTTGCGTAGTAGTTTGTGTGCCTTCAAGGAAGAAAGCGAAACAATATCCTAGGGGGAAAACTCTAGTTTTACTGCTGAAGTCTTCTGTCTCTAGATTCAGGAATAATCTTTTCATAGATCTCGAAAAATCCGAAGTATACCGCTGCCTTTTTCGATCATTTGTCTTGTTTGTTGTTGAAGTTCAAATTGACTGTGGTGTTTTCATGGCTCTTTTCCACGTGCTGTCCCCCACATCTCTTTTTATTTTTTGTATGTACTGTAAAGTGACAATGATTAGAGCCCCGCCCTCATGCTGTGCCACATAACAACCCCGAGGTGAAATGTGAAGATGATTGGAGTATGCCTCTGTTTTTAATATACACTGAGTGTACAAAACATTAGGAACACCGTCCTAATATTTTGTTGCCCCCCCCCCCCCCCCCCTTTGCAGCCTCAATTCGTCAGGACATGGCGTCTACAAGTTGTTCAAATGCTGGCCCATGTTGACTCCAATGCTTCCCACAGTTGTGTCAAATTGGCTGGATGTCCATTGGGTGGCAGAACATTCTTGATACACACAGGAAACTGTTGAGCGTGGAAAAACCTAGCAGCATCGCAGTTCTTGACTCAAACCGGAGTGCCTGGTACCCCGTTCAAAGGCACTTAAATCTTTTGTCTTGCACATTCACCTTCTGAATGATACGCGAACCCAATCCATGTCTCAAGGCTTTAAAACAAATCCTTCTTTTAAGCGGTCTTCTCTCCCTCCAACCTGTCTCCTCATCTACACTGATTTTGAACTGGATTTAACAAGTGACGTCAATAAGGGATCATAGTTTTCGCCTGGTCAGTCTCATGGAAACAGCAGGTGTTCCCAATGTTTTGTACACTCATGGAAGTGTACAAAATATGCTTGTCTGTCTCAGGTGGCACCTCACTGACCCCGAGGTGCTCCTTTCTCCTTCATATCTGTCCTTTTGCTTTTCTACCTCGCTCTCTCTCTATCCCTCTAAGCACTTTGGGGGGCCCCCTCCCTCCCCCCATAACCTGAGGCTTCACTAGCAGGGTGGTCAAGCTAATTTTGGATCCCCTTGTATCCGGCTGTCGAAGCGGATTCTGAGCCCCAGCCAGCCAACCCAGCGTAAAGTTAGCTGACCAGAGCTTAGTCCATTCAGCACACAGACCGTAATCCATCCCCTTCCTCCCACACAAACAAAAGACAGGCCAAGCTGACTCTCTGAGCAGTAGCTGCCCCAGTATGCCTCCTGAGCCTGGGCTGCCACAGGGATGGCAAGGGGGTAGGAGTTGTTTCCCTTAACCACCAGACCCCCAATCCTAACCTTAACCATTAGGGAGGATGAAAACTATCTGACCCTGTATGAGGGGTTAGAAGCGTCTTATCTTTTAACTGCTCTGTGGGGATGATCGAGGGGCGAGGATGTCTTTGCAGGAGGGTACCCAACAAACTGCTGCTGCTCACTCATTTGACTGCAGGCCAGATCGCGAAGAAGCAAACCAGACGGTAGTGAAGTTCAATTCCCCTCTAGCCTTAATGTGGCCTAAAAAAATCAAAACATAGAACACCGTACTTGTTGGTGGACGGTTACGCTGGAGATGGAAAGACCTGTACCGTGCTATTGTCATCGTGGTTACCCAATCATTTTAGGTTTTTATTTTTGTCTGCACAGGCATCCTTTGAACGTCATCCATTTAGCTTCAACGGTTGATTTCATACCGTGCTGGGAATATATTGAACATTTTATGCAAACTTGAATAAGCATTTCTCTGAACTTAACAATGTATTTATGTGCAATACAGACTAGACCTTGATTCGTCCCACATTTCATATGTAGCATTAGCTATGACTATTGTAAACGTTCTCAAACACAGAACTTCACGTAGGAGCCTGCTATGTTCAGATTGCTTTGTCATTGAACAATCAACTTTCTTTGACCTTGTCCAGAGTTTCATATCGCTTTTGTCTCTGTTTGAAATGTTGCCCCTTCTAGAAAAGTATTTCAAATGGCAACATCTTTCTTTTAATGGCATGACTATGATAATCATGTACTCTCTGTGAATTGGCTTCGGCCCCTGAGGTTAGCACATCATTTGGGCTCCTAAGACCTACCTTTGCAATAGAGCCTCTTTTTTTTTACAATCTCGACCCATGTTCTGTTAGCTGGAATCTCGACCCGTGTTCTGTTAGCTGGGTTGTTACGCTTTTCTCCGAATGTGGCTCAAATGTTGGCTTCAACTATGGTCATTTTGTAGGCGTATGAGAGCTGCAACAAGATACGCCGGTTTAACATCAAGGTACAATCCCTACACGAGACAGCATAAAAATATAAACCTCACTGTAATCAATGTGAGGGATCTGCTCGATACTGCCAGTAAGGACGAATCTGATACCACAGAGCATTGACATCACACAAGGGCCGTGGTTCGAGCCAGGCCAGGGGAGCAGGAGAGCGAGGAATAAAGAGACTTCTTTGTTACTTCTGAGACCTGTGAACCTCCCATCACTGCAGTTGGACATTTTCAACAACTGTCTAGGAAGGATCCCTTATGCAGACAATTAATCAGACACTATGTTTTCGGGTTTTAGTAAGAACGTGCGAGTATATTTGTATGTACTATATGCCTAATACACGTTTGATCATTTGGGGTTCAGGTCAGGAGTTTCATTTGTGTCTTTCTGTAGTGTCCATAGTCATCGTATTTAGTTATGGTACACAGGTGGACTCAATTATACAGTGGACTAAAGCAAGCAGGTAAAAAGCCATATGGCCACAGATATTTATTTGGGTTTATTTTGTGGACTACTAAAGGACACAATGTAGACTGCTTTGTTTTCCTCTCGAACCTCCGATACTAAGAAGCCATTGCATTTTAATGAAGCGTTTTTCACCGGGGTGAATCGAGAGGCACGCCCTTCCTCCACAGCTCAAAGCAGAAACATGCTAATTGCGCTTTTGATGATGTCAATGAGGATATAGCCGTATAAAGATCTGTATATTTAGTCATTTTGAAAAATAAGTGATTTATTAGGAGATTTCTGATAATTAAATATGCCTATGACTTGTTTTACAAGTGACGTGTACATTTATAAGCTGATTTCATTTTCAACCTTATTTTTAACTGTCAAATAAAATTATTGGAAAAATAAATCTCTCTCTGTATTAATTTGATCTTGAAGCCAAGTCTGTGGCCTTGGACCAGACCATCTGGTCACTGTAAATGAATAAAAACCTAAATGCATTTTATTAGTTTAAATGTTTGTACTGTTGTTTTTTTGGTGATCCGTTTAAAGTTCAATACTTTGCCTGGGCTCACCCCACACCCAGTACGAGTTCAGGTAATTGATTTAGGTCACACTGCCACCTTTTGGGGGGTTAACTTAGTGTATTGATTATTGACATCCTCTTGTGGTGTACTTGCATGAAAAGAAAGAAAATGTTTCACTTCCTTCTATTGAAAGGAGTTAAAGGAAGAGAGGATGACCAAAAACATGGAGACATGACACCAGTGAGGAGCACTGAAATTTTAGCTCGTCCTGGAATGAAATGGAGAAGATTGATGACGTGCTCTTCATGGAGCGCTGGTTCTAAGCAAGCTGAGTTTATCTTTGTCAATTCTACACCCACTACCATAGCCGTGAGAAATAGGGGTGCTGAGATTGCTGCAGCACCCCCTGAGAAATCAGAAGAAAAAAAAGTATATATATATATATATATAAGTATATAAATTGTTAACGAGACTCCAGTCACCCAAGTTATAGACTTTTCTCTGTTAGCACACGGCAAGTGGTACAGGAGCGCCAAGTCGAGGACCAAATGGCACAACAGCTTCTACCCCAAGCCATAAGACTGCTGAATAATTAATAAAATCGCCACTGGACTATTTACGTTGACCCCACTCCGTTTTGTACACTACTGCTACTCGTTGTTTATTATCTATGATTTGATTCGAAGTATGTGGACGCCTTCAAATTAGTGGATTCGGCTATTTCAGCCACACCCGTTGCTGACAGGTGTATAAAATCGAGCACACAGCCATGCAATCTCCATAAACAAACATTGGCAATAGAATGGCTTTACTGAAGAGCTCATTGACTTTCCAACAAGTCAGTTCCTCAAATTTCGACCCTGCTAAAACTGCCCCGGTCAACTGTAAGTGCTGGGAAGTGGAAACTTCTAAGAGCAACAATAGCTCAGCCACAAAGAGGTCGGCCCACACATGCTCATAGAGCGGGACCGCCGAGTGCTAAAGTGCGTAGCGCGTTAAAATCGCCAGTGTCCTAGGTTGCAACACTCACTACCGAGTTCCAAACTGCCTCTGAAAGCAACGTCAGCACAAGAATGTGTTTCCATGGCTGAGCAGCCGCACACAAGCCTAAGATCGCCATGCGCAATGTCAAGCGTCGGCTGGAGTGGTGTAAAGCTCGCCGCCATTGGACTCTGGAGCAGTGGAAACGCGTTCTCTGGAGTGATGAATCACGCTTCACCATCTGGCAGTCAACGGACGAATCTGGGTTTGGCGGATGCCAGGAGATGTCGAGATCAGTGTGGAAGAACTTGATTGGCCTGCACAGAGCCCTGACCTCTATTCCATTGAACACCTTTGGGATGAATTGGAACACAGACTGCAAGCCAGGCCTAATCGCCCAACATCAGTGCCCGACCTCTCTAACGCTCTTGTGGCTGAATGGAAGCAAGTCCCCGCAGCAATGTTACAACATCTAGTGGAAAGCCTTCCCTGAAGAGTGCAGCGAAGTGGAGACCAACTCCATATTAATGCCCATGATTTTGGAATGAGATGTTCGACGAGCAGGTGTCCACATACTTTTAGTCATGTAGTGTGCTTTCTGTGGCTTTGCCCACTACTTCAGTTATTGCTCAGATGCTCATCATCCAGGTATACTCCCTAGCTGGTTAAATAAAGGTGAAATTAAAAAATCTAAAATGTCTGTATGTTATAACTGTATAGGCGAGGATTACTCAAGCATCTCTCAAAGATATCTGAATGATCTCTAACGTCAGGGTCAAATACTGTCTGTTGGAGTACTTGTGGGGCTGTGAAGTGACATTATGATTTTATGTGTGACAGTAAGATGAGTGGAAGGAGCCAAGCGAGCAGATCTGGGGCCAGCAGACGCCACAGACGTCCTTGGCTGACCACCTCCTATCCTGTCCTCAGGCCAGTTCCATAACATTGACTCACTCACACACGGAGAAACCAGAGGAAGGAGTGAGGTTCTGAACCCTGCAGACGCCTGATGATAGCAATAACATTCACCCCATATTGCTACTGGGAACCCGTTCATTCATCCTCCATCAGCCTCATACGACGTAAATGGTGAACATGGTCATGGAAAAATCCAAACACTGTTTTGAATAGATGACAAAATCTGACCATTACGTGTTCCTTATGCGTTTATCTCCAGGGAACACTTAAAATATTAGCTGACTGTCTCATTTGAAGGAATATGCCTACAACCGAAAACTGTATACCGGTAGCAGAAGGCGAGAAGCCTGCTAATGAAGCCAGTCTTTCTTGTGCACAGTACCATCTAGTGGCGATGACAAACTGGTGACAATATGTGAATCAGGATGTGTCCTGTGCTGGCTATAGTGTACATTGTATAAAATATGAGGGGTACTTAACTGTGACGCCAAGAGGTCCGAACCTCTTGATGAGGTCGCTAGGTGTTTGGTTAAGGTCACTACAATATGTAGGTGTGTAGTAGTGTGAGCATGTGCTTCAAATTTCAGGCCGACTGCATAATGCTGCACATCCTGGAAGTCAGAAGGACCCGCGTAATGTGGATAAGACTGCTACCACCCAGTCTCAGACAACCCAGCCAGGGCGTAGTGGAGGATCGAGGAAGAGGTCAACCGTGGGTGGAAGTTCCTTCCGGATCAGGCGAGCCCAGTCAACAAGACTAGACCAGACCAGACCAGTGCCTGCTCAGCAGACTACATTCATCGTGGACTCCAAACAAACCTTGTTAGATCCAGACAATCCTGGGTAGCCCCCACCAACATCCTTCGCTCTTCACTTTGTTGAAAATATGACCACGAATAGGTGTTGATGACTGACATAATGTAAGAGAATATTGTATTCAAATAATGTTCCTAGAGATAATCCAGTGGTTCTGTCAACTCAGCGACACAGAGGTCAGGGAAAGCAGAGAGCTTTTAATTGCTTTCAGCAAAAGCATACCCGTCATCTTTAGGATAACGGCAATGGTCTCCCAGTATTGTTACAGGTAGGTTAGTTGAGAACAAGTTCTCCTTTGCAACAGCGACCTGGCCAAGATAAAGCATAGCAATTCGACACATACAACAACACAGAGTTATACATGGAATAAACAAAACATACAGTCAATAATACCGTCGAAAAAAGAAAACAAAAAGTCTATATACAGTGAGTGCAAATGAGGTAAGATAAGGGAGTAAATAGGCCATGATGGCGAGGTAATTACAATATAGCAATTAAACACTGGAATGGTAGATGTGCAGAAAATGAATGTGCAAGTAGAGATCCTGGGGTGCAAAGGAGCAAGATAAATAAATACAGTATGGGGATGAGGTAGATAGATGGGCTGTTTACAGATGTGCTATGTACAGGTGCAGTGATCTGTGAGCTGCTCTGACAGCTGGTGCTTAAAGCTAGTGAGGGAGATATGAGTCTCCAGCTTCAGTGATTTTTGCAGTTCGTTCCAGTCATTGGCAGCAGAGAACTGGAAGGAGAGGCGACCAAAGAAGGAATTGGCTTTGGGGGTGACCAGTGAGATATACCTGCTGGAGCGCGTGCTACGAGTGGGTGCTGCTATGGTGACCAGTGAGCTGAGATAAGGCGGGGCTTTACCCACATTATCTTCACATGTCATCAAGTCACTTGATAACTTTTTCCCAATGTATGACGAACATGTGCATACACACTATACATAGTACACTGTACTCTCTCTCTCTCTCTCTCACTCTCACTCTCACTCTCACTCTCACTCTCTCACTCATCTCAAAGCAAACACATTCTACAGGGTGGCTGAAAATCCCTGGAAAAAGAATTTCACAAGAAGCATTTGTGGTTGGCTGCCCTGCCAGGGCCTGAGTGGAATCAGCCCATTCTACACTGTGTGCCATTACAGACCCGGAATGGCCCTATCAACAAAGTACAAATGTGCTCAACACAGTGTTCAATATGTTGAGATCCTCTGACTGTAATTGACCTCATAGGAAATGATGACTAATTTCTCACTTTCTCAGAATGAGCAGTATCAACATACAGGTAACCACCAAAATATTGGAAACAATTTTGTAAATGAGGGACACAAAGTATATTGAAAGCAGGTGCTTTCAGGTGCTAAATGAGGGATACAAATGACATTGAAAGCAGGTGTGGTTCCGGAGTTAATTAAGCAATTAACATCCCATCATGCTTAGGGTTATGTATAAAAATGCCGTTGCCCATTATTTTGGCTACCATGGCTAGAAGAAGAAATCTCAGTAACGTTCAAATAAGTGCATACATAGGTGGTTTACAGTGTATGTGTGTCTCATCACTAGACCTCAACCCAATTTAACACTTATGGGAGATTCTGGAGCAGTGCCTGAGACAGCGTTTTCCACCACCATCAACAAAACACCAAATTATGGAATTTTTCCGTGGAAGAATGATGTTGCATGCTCGCATCCCCCCCAAAAAGTTCCAGACACTTGTAGAATATATGCCAAGGCGCATTGAATCAGTTCTTGCAGGTCGTAGTGGTGGCCCAACGCCCTATTAAGACAAATTTGACGTACACATTTATGCAGCTTCCAAGAATGAACTCCCTCTAACTGAATCCAGTGGGACTTAATCCAGTGGGATAGGCTTGCTAGCAGTCATGTTGAATAACTTAGAGTAAGGATTTGAGTGATTCTAAGATGGATAATGGTGGACAGGTTCTTTTTCGGATTTTTCGGCCCTCGACCAATTCATGTTTTACTCCTTGTGTAAATCCCATCTGTGCTTGGCCAGACTTACGGCAAATGTCATTGGTAAGCATCGGTGACGGGGGGAAAGGATTTTGCAGAGTGGGTAGCGGTGCTCTAAAGACACAGGTTCTTGTACAAACTGGCCAGCTCTTTGTCCAGAATAACAGAAAGCTCTGACCAGAATAGAAGAGGCAATCCTCTCAGTGCAGGAGACTGTTGGTGTGTGTAGATGGGTAATCTGCTGCCGTCTCCTCGTGGCCAGCGGCCTAGAACGCTCACCTAACATTCACCTAATGTGTATCTAATAATGCTGCTCACTTAAACACAGCGTGCAAGAACCCGTTTACCCTATGCCATTGGCTGACATGACGTCACATGGTCTCAGTAACAACATGGGAGGACTACAGCTGCCTTGCCTTGCCTTTCTTTTATTTATTTATTTTTTATTTTTCCGTTATTTTACCAGGTAAGTTGACTGAGAACACGTTCTCATTTGCAGCAACGACCTGGGGAATAGTTACAGGGGAGAGGAGGGGGATGAATGAGCCAATTGTAAACTGGGGATTATTAGGTGACCATGATGGTTTGAGGGCCAGATTGGGAATTTAGCCAGGACACCGGGGTTAACACCCCTACTCTTACGATAAGTGCCATGGGATCTTTAATGACCTCAGAGAGTCAGGACACCCGTTTAACATCCCATCCGAAAGACGGCACCCTACACAGGGCAGTGTCCCCAATCACTGCCCTGGGGCATTGGGATATTTTTTAGACCAGAGGAAAGAGTGCCTCCTACTGGCCCTCCAACACCACTTCCAGCAACATCTGGTCTCCCATCCAGGGACTGACCAGGACCAACCCTGCTTAGCTTCAGAAGCAAGCCAGCAGTGGTATGCAGGGTGGTATGCTGCTGGTTTCAAGGAAGTGGGCTGCGTATCCAATGACCAACCACCGGTCCTAAACAGGTTAAAACTCCAGAACCTCTCTTCACAGATCTCTTTGAATTTAGCAATGGAGTGTTCATACCGAGATTTAAAGAAAAACCCTCCACCCTCAAGATGCAACAAAATAAAATAGCACACCATGTTAAAGAGTGATAACCCAATCCCAATGAGCCAATTACAGGAATCAGCGCCTGTAAACTTAACATATGTTTTACAGACACATTCTGTCCGTACGGCATGTGTGGAGTCGTATCAACCACATGGAAATAACGTCTTTGATGTGTTTGATACCGTTCAATTTACTACATTCTAGCCATTATTATGAGCAGTCCTCCCCTCAGCAGCCTCCACTGGTGTCCACCTCACCTAACATGCTGACTACACCGGGCGCGCGCGTTCGTCCACGTGCGCATTCGCGCGCATGTTGATTTTGTCCATCCTCACCAGACTTACAAGCAGGCTGAAATATCAAAACAACTCTGAACCAACTATATTCATTTGGGGACAGGTCGAAATACATTTAGCTAGTTAGCTGCTGTTGCCAGCTAATTTGTCCTGGGATTTAAACATTGGGTTGTTATTTTACCTGAAATGCACAAATTCCTTTTTTTCCTGGATCTTTGCAGAATAAAAGGGGACATTTTGTTCGTTTCTAGTAATCTCTCCTCCTTCAGTCTTCTTCTGTGGACTTTATATGGCGGTTGGCAACCGACTTTAAAGTGGATTACCACCACCAACTGTACTGGTGTGTGGACCTTAGTTCAGCTTTCAACCACCCACGTGGGTATATGCTCCTAAAAACAAGTGAGGAGATGGGAGAGGCGGAACTTGCAGCGCATCAAAATGTCAAAAATAGAACTTAGTTCTATTGTACCGCCTGGCTACGCAGACACTCGTTGACGTGCGCGAGCAGGTTGGATGAAATAATTGAATAACATGTATGTGTAAATGTATTTTGCAACGCTCGCCTATGTAAACGCTAGCGGTGTGGTCAGC
This sequence comes from Salvelinus fontinalis, assembly GCF_029448725.1. Taxonomy (NCBI): domain Eukaryota; kingdom Metazoa; phylum Chordata; class Actinopteri; order Salmoniformes; family Salmonidae; genus Salvelinus; species Salvelinus fontinalis. The sequence goes on from NC_074694.1 coordinate 37,877,194, forward strand.
ATGTTACTGTACTCAGCTAGTGAGTTCGCTGTGGCCTTGTTCCATCTGAGACATCCTTTACCCTTCAGGTCATGGTTCCAGCTCCCTGTCTAAGCCTTGAGCCCCCTGCCCTGCAAGCTGGCCAAGCCTGCCATCCAGCCGAACACTCCCAACAACATCCCCCATGATGACACACTAGCCCAAGGCCAAATATAGCATCTCCTCACTCTCTATCCCGGTCACACGTACCAATGAGATATCTGCGTTTCACCTCCAGCTCCGACGCAAACCTCAACCAAACCCAACACCCTCTGAGTTGTTGACAGACAGAGGTTTATGAGAATCCTAAATGCCTTGGATTAATTTGCCTATCGTTTGCGGGGCTAATCTGTTAATGCGGGTGATTTTGATGGGGTGACAGGGTGTTCTTCTGTAGAATCAAGGCAAGTTCTCCGTCCCAAATATCATCCTGTTACCTATACAGTGCAATATTTTGACCAGTGTCTGTTCAAAGGTAGTGCACTATGTAGGGAATAGTGTGCCACTTGGGATGTAAACAGAGTTTTTCCTCCAGTGCTGTGGCTGGGGATGTGCTGCTGTTTCCAGGATACTGCGAAACCATTGGGTACAATGGGCCCGTAGAGCGTTACGTTCTTGAGGGGAAAACAACTGGCCTAAATATTTCTCCTCAGACGCATCACGGGGATAGTGGCAAATGTAGGTTTGTGTCAACATCACATTGTATCAGATCACATTCATTTCAAGCCCCGAATCGCCCCGTCTTTGTTTTCCATACTGGGGTGAGGGATTGAATTGCTTGCTTTCAGGATAGGGTAGGGCATTTTATATGGTGCCCTTTTCCTTTATTTCTGTACATGCAATCTGTTATGTTCATTTCTATGGCGACTATGTAAAGACGGGAAGTAGCAGCATATGTTCCTATTGAAGTTCTGGTTATTGCTGGTTTTCACAATGGACATAATTACTTCCAATTGGCAGTATCAGTTTCAAGGTTTTTTGCAGGCAGCGGCCATTTGACCATCTATCTCTCTATCTCTCTATCTCTCTATCTCTCTATCTCTCTATATCTATATCTCTCTCTCTCTCTATATCTATATCTCTCTCTCTCTCTCTCTCTCTCTATATCTATATCTCTCTCTCTCTCTCTCTCTCTCTATATCTATATCTCTCTCTATATCTATCTCTCTCTCTCTCTCTCTCTCTATATCTATATCTCTCTCTCTCTCTCTCTCTCTATATCTATATCTATCTCTCTCTATATCTCTCTCTATATCTATATCTATCTCTCTCTCTCTCTCTCTCTCTCTATCTCTCTCTCTCTCTCTCTCCTCTATCTCTCTCTCTCTCTCTCTATATCTTCTCTCTCTCTCTATATCTATCTCTCTCTCTCTCTCTCTATATCTCTCTCTCTCTCTCTCCTCTCTATATCTATCTCTCTCTCTCTCTCTCTCTCTATATCTCTCTCTTCTATCTATCTCTCTCTCTCTCTCTATATCTATCTCTCTCTCTCTCTCTCTCTCTATATCTCTCTCTCTCTCTCTATATCTATCTCTCTCTCTCTCTCTCTATATCTATCTCTCTCTCTCTCTCTCTATATCTATCTCTCTCTCTCTCTCTCTATATCTATCTCTCTCTCTCTCTCTCTATATCTATCTCTCTCTCTCTCTCTCTATATCTATCTCTCTCTCTCTCTCTATCTCTCTCTCTCTATATCTATCTCTCTCTCTCTATATCTATCTCTCTCTCTCTCTCTCTCTCTATATCTATCTCTCTCTCTCTATCTCTTCTCTCTCTATCTATCTCTCTCTCCTCTATATCTATCT
>NC_074694.1:37879516-37885895 GCF_029448725.1 Salvelinus fontinalis
AGGGAGAACTTGCACAATTGGTGGCTGACTAAATACTTTTTTGCCCCACTGTATGTAGACTCTCAAAGTATATTTATAAGATAATATTTGTTTATTTTTTTCAAGCCTAAATAGTCAAGAATGTTGTTTGTGTGTGTACTCTTATCTTGTGTACGTTGTGCTGCAGTAAAAGGTCCATTCTTTTTTTTAAATAATTAAAAAACATTTTTTGCCCCTTTTCACCCCAATTTTCGTGGTATCCAATCGCAGGTAATTACTATCTTGTCTCATCGCTACAACTCCCGTACGGGCTCGGGAGAGACGAAGGTCGAAAGCCATGCGTCCTCCGAGGCACAACCCAACCAAGCCGCACTGCTTCTTTAACACAGCGCGCCTCCAACCCGGAAGCAAGCCGCACCAATGTGTCGGAGGAAACACCGTGCACCTGGCCCCCTTGGTTAGCGCGCACTGCGCCCAGCCCGCCACAGGAGTCGCTGGAGCGCGATGAGACAAGGAAATCCCTACCGGCCAAACCCTCCCTAACCCGGACGACGCTAGCCCAATTGTGCGTCGCCCCACGGACCTCCCGGTCGCGGCCGGCTGCGACAGAGCCTGGGGGCGAACCCAGAGACTCTGGTGGCGCAGTTAGCACTGCGATGCAGTGCCCTAGACCACTGCGCCACCCGGGAGGCCCCAAAAGGTCCATTCTACCCAGGAACACTTCTAGTTTCCAAGTCCACTGAGTTTACACCCCCAGAAGTGTCGCTGCTCATTTTGCGGACCTTAAAGAGTGGCCAATCAGCTTAAATCCAGTTGTTTTTCATATTGGACATAAATATTGCACCGTACATAATTGATTGTGTGTCTATAAAACCAGGGTCCAGCCTACCCACTAGAGTCTATAGCAGGGCTGAGCAAACTGTTTGGCTCAAGGGCCACATCGGGATTTTGAAATTCAACGGAGGGTCGCATTTTTTGGGGGACCAATGGTTAAAATCATTTTGCGGGGAACTCCCGAGTGGCGCAGCAGTCTAAGGCCCTGCATCGCAGTGCTTGAGGTTTCACTACAGACACGGGTTCGATCCCAGGCTGTGTCACAGCTGGTCATGACTGGGAGACCCAGCGTCGTCCGAGTTAGGAGAAGGTTTGGAAGGCTGAGATTTCCTTGTCCCATCGCGCTCCAGCGACTCCTGTGGCGTGCCGGGCGTAGCCAGGTGGACGGTGTTTCCTCCGTCACATTGGTGCGGCTGACTTCCGGGTTAAGCGAGCATTGTGTCAAGAAGCAGTGCGGCTTGGCTGGTTCGTGTTTCGGATGACGCACGGCTCTCGACCTTCGCCTTTCCCGAGTCCATACGGGATTTGCAGCAATGGGACAAGACTGTAACTACCAATTGAGATACCACGAAATTGGAGAGAAAAAGGAAACAAATTTTTTATTTTTAGGAAGTTGTGTGGTTTAACTTTGCATATTGTTTTTTCGTACATTTGTGTCTCAGCATCACTCTGTTACCTTGGAAATGTCCCTAATTATAACACAAGAAAGTGCTTGTGTTGCCAATGTGAATAGGCTACTGAAGATGGGGTGGTAATTAAATATTAGTGATATGAATATGCTTGTACTCAACAGCCAGAGTTTTTATTTTATTTTTAATCTTACAGCCTAATCTGACTGGCTGTTGCCCTCGATCATATTTTATTTTAGGGAAAAAGATTTCCTGCTGGACAGGATGTGTGGATAGCTAGCTTAGATACATTTTTGTTGGCTTTTCTGGAGCGATGTCACAATCTAGGTTTGTGAAAATCACACTGAACTCTTTGGGTCTCCTCTTTTAGATCTATCCAGCCTACCATGTCTGAACCGGGTTCTGGTTGTGGTGTTCCAGCCCAGAGAAGCTCACAGCGGGGTCCAGAGATGCTGTCAGTGAAGCTGGGGGACTGCAATCAAACAGTGGAACTCAATGTGATTGTCAAAGAGGAGGGTGAAGAGAGAGAAATCAATGAGGGGGAGGAGGAAGAGAGAGAGGAGGACAAGGACTCTGTTGACTCAGGTAAATTCAGGCTAACATCCTCTTTGGGTCAGAGGTAAACTACAAAGCAATGAGTTAGTCAGCTAACTTTTATAAACTACCCAAAATAACCATTGATTTTCTGGTTCATTAAGAAATGTAAACTTACATATGTTTTGGGTGTTGAATAAAATGTTAATTCAGAATATTTAGGCAAGTTAGCTGGCTAACTCATTGATTCTGGTTTGTATTATACCCCTCAGGCTTCTGTATGTGTAAGAGGGAAGGCGAGTGCCAAAACAAAAATAGCTACAGACCAATGTGCAATGCATTGTAATTTGACAATTGTATTATATATGTGTGATGCAACAAGCCCCTTGCAAAGTATTTCTTTCAATACACTGTTAATCCTAATGACTGTTGAATCCTGCATTGTTAAACTTAAAGCCTTTCTCTGTCAGTTTCTTACCCTATATCTCTGTTCATATTCTTACAGGAGAGAGCCCCAACCCAGACCCAGACAACGAGCCCAGTTCCACAGTATCAAGACTACCTGGGCGTGGGAGTTACCCATGCCCTCAATGTGAGAAGAGTTTCAGTTCCTCAACTAATCTAAAGAATCATCAAAGAGTACACACTGGAGAGAAACCTTTCGAATGCTCAACATGTGGCAAGAGGTTCAGTGAGAAAGTAAACCTTAAGAGACATGAGAGAGTACATAGTGGAGAGAAGCCTTACCACTGCACCACATGTGGGAAGAACTTCAATCATTCAGGAAGTCTTAAGCAACATCTGCGAATACATACAGGGGAGAAACCTTACCACTGCTCTCTTTGTGGGAAGAGTTTCAGTCGGGCAGGAGACCTGAAGACTCATCAGAGATCCCACAGTGAAGAGAAGCCTTACCACTGCTCTCTTTGTGGGAAGAGTTTCAATCAGCCAGGAAATCTAAAAAGTCATCAGCGAATTCACATTGGAGAGAAGCCTGCCTGTGCTTTAAATTTGATTGTCAAAGAGGAAGAGGATGAGAAGGAAATCGATGAGAAGGAAAAAGGAGAAGTTGAGGAAGAGGAGGAAAATAGTGGTGTAATTGACCTAGGTACATTAAGACTTCCTGGTCGTGGGAGTTACCCCTGTCCTCAATGTGGAAAGAGTTTCAGTTCTTCAGGTAATCTAAAAAATCATCAAAGAGTACACACTGGAGAGAAACCTTTCCACTGTGCCACATGTGGGAAGAGTTTCAGTGAAAAAGTCAACCTTACGAGACACGAGAGGGTACATAGTGGAGAGAAGCCTTACCACTGCACCCAATGTGGGAAGAGCTTCAATCATTCTGGAAGCCTTAAGGAGCATCAAAGAGTACATACAGGGGAGAAACCTTACCACTGCTCTCTTTGTTGGAAGAATTTCAGTCAGCCAGGAAACCTTAAGAAACACCAGAGAATACATACAGGGGAGAAGCCTTACCACTGCTCTCTGTGCGGAAAGAATTTTCGTTTCGCAGGAGACCTAAAGAATCATCAGAGATCACACAGTGGGGAGAAGCCTTACCAATGCTCTCTATGTGGGAAGGGATTCACTCAGCTAAGAATTCTTAAAAGTCATCAGAGGATACATATTGGAGAGACGCCTGCCTGTGCGTTCAATGTATTTGTCCAGGAGGAGGAGAGGGAAATCAATGTGGAGGAAAAGAGAGCTGTTGAGGAAGAGGAGGACAATAGTGGTGTAGTTGACCCAAATATATCAATACTACTTGGTCGTGGTCGTTACCCCTGCCCTCAATGTGAGAAGAGTTTCCGTTCCTCAAGTAATCTAAAAAATCATCAAAGAGTACACACTGGAGAGAAACCTTTCCACTGCTCCCAATGTGGGAGGGGTTTCAGTGAGAAAGTAAACCTTAAGAGACATGAGAGAGTACATAGTGGAGAGAAGCCTTACCACTGCACCACATGTGGGAAGAGTTTCAATCATTCAGGAAGCCTTAAAGAACATCAGAGAATTCATACAGGCGAGAAACCGTACCACTGCTCACTGTGCGGAAATAATTTCCGTTTTGCGGGAGACCTAAAGAATCATCAGAGATCACACAGTGGAGAGAAGCCTTACCACTGCACTCAGTGTGGAGAGAGATTCACTCAGCTAAGAAGTCTAAGAAGGCATGAGAGAATATCCATTGGAGCAAAGCCTGCCTGTGCTTTCAATGTGATTGTCCAAGAGGAGGAGGAGGAGGGAGGAGAGAGAGAAGTTGAGGGAGAGGAGAGTAACGTGAAATAAAGGTGAAGTGAGGATACATAAGCAACTCTATAGGTATTCAAATTCACACCTTTCCTTGCAATGGTGTCTTCTGTGACAACATGGTCATGGGCAGCACCATTTAGGGCTATCTTCGTCTTCTTTTATTTCTATGAGTGTATTGGAAGTTCACAAATGAACTCAACTTGAATACCATTACCACCACCACCACCTAATGTGCTGGAGAGTGTATTAATCTGACCTTTATTTTGACAGGGAGTCAATGCTGAGACCAAGGTCTCTTTTTCAGATGAGCCCTGAAAAGCACCACAATACACATTAAACTACCAATTCATATACACATTAATATACAATAAACACATTAAACTACACATTCATATGCACATTAATATACACGTTATTATACACAACAAAACACGGAAACCAAAACACAATCATAAAAAACAAACAAATCCAGTAACAAGGTCCCATAACAACCGTCTGAAATGTCCTAAAGGCACTAATTCCTCCATTCTAGATCATTCCACACACAAGGCGCAAGGAAACCCAAGGCTGATCTACTTAAATCTCTAGACACCAAAGGAGTCTCTAAAGTTAATAAGGATTGGACCTGTTTTCCCCCAATTTTCGCCTAAAATGACATACCCAAATCTAACTGCCTGTTGCTCAGGACCTGAAGCAAGGATATGCATATTCTTGGTACTCCCAGGAATGTCATACATGATGGATCATTAGCTTATACACTAACTTTCACACATCTAGATGGCCGGGCAGGGTGGGTGTGGAGACAGAGACAGCAGGGGTTCAAACTGTAGAACCCAGTTCCTATATTTAAATAGAACAATAGCAATTTAATTTATCAAATAAAAACTATGCTACATTTTATCTCTGGCCGTGGTAAGTTTTTTTGTTGTTATGCGTTCTCCTCAAACAATAGCATGGTACTTTTCCACTGTAATAGCTACTGTAAATTGGACAGTGCAGTAAGATTAACAAGATATGAAGCTTTCTGCCCATATAAGACATGTCTATGTCCTGTAAAGTTTGCCGTTACTTACAAGAGTCATGCTAATCAAATTAGCGCACGTTAGCTCAACCGTCCTGGTATAGGGACACCAATCCCGTAGAGGTTTCTAACCAACCCTGTGAACGGGTTTGAGGCAGCTGCTCTTTTATAAATAGTATCACCATAATTGAGATCAGGTAGAAAGGTTGACTGACGAATCTGTTTCCTGCTGACTGGAGAGAGACAAGATCTGTTTTTGTAAAAAAAAAAAGAAAAAAAAAAAAGAAGCTCATCTGACGCCATTCTGACGTCATACATTTCATTGTAAACATAAACATCGGATGGTGAGAACAGAGGATTTTTACCACCAGCCATTGTGATGACATCACAGAAGCTCTCGCCATTCAAACTTCCTGCCAGTTCATTGTGAACGTTTTAACCTATTTTAAATCCAGCAAGGTTCTTCTTTCCCGATTTTTATATCATTTTTTTTTTTATTGCTCAAAATAAGTGACCAAACTACAGGGTTTTTAGGGAAGGGTTTAACATGTCTAAAGTGCTAAAAGCTTCCAAAAGCACAGTGGTCTCCATCATTGGGTTATGGAAATAATATGGGACTACCCAGAATTGGCCTGGAGCTGGCCATCTGACCAAACTGAGCAACCGGGCAAGAAGGACCTTGTTCAGGGAGGTGACCAAGAACCCAATGACCACTGACAGAATTACAGTGTTCCTTGGCTGAGATGGGAGAACCTGCTAGAAGGACAACCGTCTCTAGAGCACTTTACCAATCTGGGCTTTATGGGAGAGTGGCCAGACAGAAGCCACTCCTAAGAAAAATGCACATGACAGCAGGCCTGGAGTTTGCAAAAAAGTTACGTAAAGGACTGGGAGCATAAGGCAACATTTTACGTGGTCTGATGAGACAAACATTTAATTATTTGGCCTGAATGGAAAGCTCTATGTCTGGAGAGAAAAACACAGGAACAACTCATCACTCGTCGGAACACTATCCCTACCATGAAGCATGGTGGTGACGGCGTAATGCTTTTCAGTGGCAGACACCAGGAACAGCTCATCACTCGTCGGAACACTATCCCTACCATGAAGCATGGTGGTGACGGCGTAATGCTTA
>NC_074694.1:37886170-37928670 GCF_029448725.1 Salvelinus fontinalis
AATAAACAAAATAGACAAAGACGACGTAGACAGAAAACGAACTATACTTGAATAAAACTACAAAACAAATAAACGATGAAAACAGACCTGGACACGAACTTACATATAACTTGAAGAACGCACGAAACAGGTACACGACTACAAACAAACGCTACAGTCCCATGTGGCGTAACATCACACAGACACAGGAGACAACCACCCCACAAACAAACAGTGTGAATGCCCTACCTAAATATGACTCTTGATTAGAGGAAAATGCAAACCACCTGCCTCTAATCAAGAGCCATACCAGGCCAAACCAAAACCAACATAGAAACGAATAACATAGACTTGCCCCACCCAAAACACATGCCCTGACCAAAAACACATAAAAACTAACATAAATAGGTCAGGACTGTTACAGTACCCCCCCCCCCAAGGTGCGAACGCCGGGCGCACCAGCACAAAGTCCAGGGGAGGGTCCGGGTGGGCAGTTGACCACGGTGGTGGCTCCGGTTCAGGACGCTGTCCCCGCAACCACCATAGTCACTCCCCTCTTCTTTCTACCCCTTCCACTGACCACCCAAACATTAGCTTCCCCCTAAATAAACAGCTAGCACCGGGACAAAGGGCAGCACCGGGACAAGGGGTAGCACCGGGACAAGGGGCAGCACCAGAACAAGGGGCAGCACCAGGATAAGGACCATCACTGGAATAAGGGGCAGCACCGGGACAAGGGGGCAGCACCGGGACAAGGGGCAGCACCGGGACAAGGGGCAGCACCGGGACAAGGGGCAGCACCGGGACAAGGGGCAGCACCGGGACAAGGGGCAGCACCGGGACAAGGGGCAGCACCGGGACAAGGGGCAGCACCGGGACAAGGGGCAGCACCGGGACAAGGGGCAGCACCGGGACAAGGGGCAGCACCGGGACAAGGGGCAGCACCGGGACAAGGGGCAACACCGGGACAAGGGGCAACACCGGGACAAGGGGCAGATCCCGGCTGAAGGACTCTGGCAGGTCCTGTTTGGACGGCTCTGGCAGGTCCATGCTGGCTGACAGCTCTCGACGCTCATGGCAGACTGACGGCTCTCGACGCTCATGGCAGGCTGACGGCTCTCGACGCTCATGGCAGACTGACGGCTCTCGACGCTCATGGCAGGCTGACGGCTCTCGACGCTCATGGCAGGCTGACGGCTCTCGACGCTCATGGCAGGCTGACGGCTCTCGACGCTCATGGCGCTCTGACGGCTCTGGCTGCTCATGGCTCACTGACGGCTCTGGCTGCTCATGGCTCACTGACGGCTCTGGCTGCTCATGGCTCACTGACGGCTCTGGCTGCTCATGGCTCGCTGGCGGCTCTGGCAGATCCTGTCTGGTTGGCGGCTCTGGCAGATCCTGTCTGGTTGGCGGCTCTGGCAGATCCTGTCTGGTTGGCGGCTCTGGCAGATCCTGTCTGGTTGGCGGCTCTGGCAGATCTGTCTGGTTGGCGGCTCTGGCAGATCCTGTCTGGTTGGCGGCTCTGGCAGATCCTGTCTGTCTGACGGCTCTAGCGGCTCCTGTCTGGCTGATGGGCTCTAGCGGCTCCTGTCTGGCTGACGGCTCTGTAGGCACATGGCAGACGGGCGGCTTGCAGGCTCATGGGCAGACGGGCGGCTTTGCAGGCTCCTGGCAGACGGATGGCTCAGATGGCGCTGGGGAGACGGATGGCTCAGATGGCGCTGGAGAGACGGATGGCTCAGATGGCGCTGGGGAGACGGATGGCTCAGATGGCGCTGGGGAGACGGATGGCTCTGGCCGGATATGGCGCACTGTAGACCTGGTGCGTGGTGCCGGAACTGGAGGCACCGTGCTACTGACAAGCACCTTCCTACTAGTGCGGGGAGCAGGGACAGGGCACACTGTATCCTCAAAGCCTACTCTACCCCTGATGCGTGGTACCGGCACTGGTGACGCCGGGCTGAGGACAAGCACATCAGGATTAGTAGGGGGAGAATATATAGTGTGTACAGGGCTCTGGAGACGCACTGGTAGTTTAGTGCGTGGGGCCGGAACTGGAGGCACCGGGCTAGATGCACGCACTACAGGGAGAGTGCGTGGAGGAGGAACAGGGCTCTGGAATGCACTGGTAGCCTAGTGCGTAATGTAGGCACTGTAGGTACTAGGCTGGGGCGGGGAGGTGGCGCCGGAAATACCGGACCGTGCAGGCGTACTGGCTCTCTTGAGCATTGAGCCTGCCCAACCTTACCTGGTTGAATGCTCCCGGTTCGCCCTGCCAGTGCGGCGAGGTGGAATAGCCCGCACTGGGCTATGCAGGCGAACCGGGGAAACCATGCGTAAGGCAGGTGCCATGTATGCCGGCCCGAGGAGACGCACTGGAGACCAGGACGGCGTTGAGCCGGCCTCATGACACCTGGCTCAATGCCCAATCTAGCCCTACCAGTGCGGGGAGGTGGAATAACCCGCACTGGGCTATGCACACGTACAGGAGACACCGTGCGCTCTACCTGCGTAACACGGTGTCTGCCCGTACTCCCGCTCTCCACGGTTAGCCTGGGAAGTGGGCGCAGGTCTCCTACCTGCCCTTGGCCCACAACCCCTTAGCCCCCCCCCAAGAAATTTTGGGATTACTCACGGGCTTTTCGGGCTTCCGTGCAAGACGCGTCCCCTCATAACTCCGGTTCTTCACTCCAGTAGCCTCTGCTCTCCTCAGTGCCTCCACCTGTTCCCATGGAAGGCGATCCCTTCCAGCCAGGATCTCCTCCCATGTGTAGCAACCTTTACCGTCCAATACATCGTCCCAAGTCCATTCCTCCTTCTTGCGCTGTCCCTTACTCCGTTTAAACCGCTGCTTGGCTCTGGATTGGTGTGTGGTTCTGTAACGATAATCCTCCTCCTCTTCATCAGAAGAGGAGGAGCAGGGATTGAACCAAGGCGCAGCGAAGTTTGAACACATAATGATTTATTAAATAAACAAAATAGACAAAGACGACGTAGACAGAAAACGAACTATACTTGAATAAACTACAAAACAAATAAACGATGAAAACAGACCTGGACACGAACTTACATATAACTTGAAGAACGCACGAACAGGTACACGACTACAAACAAACGCTACAGTCCCATGTGGCGTAACATCACACAGACACAGGAGACAACCACCCACAAACAAACAGTGTGAATGCCCTACCTAAATATGACTCTTGATTAGAGGAAAATGCAAACCACCTGCCTCTAATCAAGAGCCATACCAGGCAAACCAAAACCAACATAGAAACGAATAACATAGACTGCCCACCCAAAACACATGCCCTGACCAAAAACACATAAAAACTAACATAAATAGGTCAGGACTGTTACAATAATGACAAACCTCCTGGCATTGACAACTTAGAGGGAAAGCTACTGAGGATGGTAGCTGACTCTATATCCACTCCTATCTATCATATTTTTAATCTGAGCCTAGAGAAAAGTATTTGTCCTCAGGCCTGGAGGAAAGCCAATGTAATTCTGCTACCCAAGAGTGGTAAAGTCGCCTTTACTGGTTCTAACAGCAGACCTATAAGCTTGCTGCCAGCTCTTAGCAAACTGTTGGAAAAAATTGTGTTTGACCAAATACAATGCTATTTCTCTGTAAACAAATTAACAACAGACTTTCAGCATGCTTATAGAGAAGGGCACACAACATGTACTGCACTGACACAAATGACTGATGATTGGTTGAAAGAAATTGATAAGAAGAAGATAGTGGGAGCTGTACGGCTAGATTTCAGTGCAGCCTTTGATATTATTGACCATAACCTGTTGTCGAGAAAACTTAAGTGTTATGGCTTTTCAACCTCTGCCATATCGTGGATTCAGAGCTATCTATCTAATAGAACTCAAAGGGTTTTCCTTAATGGAAGCGTCTCTAATGTAAAGTGTGGTGTACCGCAGGGCAGCCAGTCGTGTGGTCCAGTGCTGCAAGGAAAGAAGCTGCAGCTGGCCCAGAACAGAGGGACATGTTTTGCTCTTCATTGTAATCAGAGAGCTAATATTAATAATATGCATGCCAGTCTCTCTTGGCTAAGAGTTAAGGAGAGACTGACTGCATTACTTTTTTTTTATAAGAAACATTAATTTGTTTGCATAGTCAACTTACACACAGCTCTGACACACACACACTTATCCCACCAGACATGCCACAAGGGGTCTTTTCACAGTCCCCAAATCCAGAACAAATTCAAGAAAACGTACAGTATTATATAGAGCCCTTATTGCATGGAACTTCCTTCCATCTCATATTGCTCAAATGAACAGCAAACCTGGTATCAAAAAAACTATAAAGCAATACCTCGCGGCACAACACCTCTCCCCTATTTGATCTAGATAGTTTGTGTGTATTCATTGATATGTAGGCTACGTGTGCCTTTAAAAAAAGAAAATGTATGTAGTTCTGTCCTTGAGCTGTTCTTGTCTAATGATGTTCTGTATTATGTCATTCTGTATTATGTTTCCTGTTTTTTGTGGACCCCAGGAAGAGTAGCTGCTGCTTTTGCAACAGCTAGTGGGGATCCTAATAAAATACCAAATATCTAGTTCTACCAGCAGGAGTCAGTGTGCTCTCTCTCTCTATCTCTCTCAGCCCTTTGTGACGTAAGAGGAATTAACGTCTCTGCCACACAAGTCACCTCTCAGGGCCTGAGTGAGCAGAGCGGTCTGGTTTTGGCAGAGAGGAGGAAGTGAGGGGGAAGAGTTGGTGGGGGCAGAGGAGGGTGCCACGTTTGCATCACAGTACTGCAATACTATTCCCAGCCGAACTGGCATTTGTGCAGTTTAACTTCTAATCTGAGAAATCCTGCTAGGTACTAAATGCTCCGTGTAAAATCTCACCGACTAGAAACTCTTATTCATTAGAGTTAAGAGAAAGAGAAAAAAAAACATTATAATTCCAACATTCAATGACATTAGGCCGAGGCCTGCTTCTCGTGGGAATGGAACATCATCTCTATTGTTGCTGATGCTTTTCTACAGGACAAACAAAACTATACTCAGAGGTGCTTGTTAGTGACAGAGGCTTATTTACCGCTTCACCCCCTGTCCCTTTAACAGCCTGTAAATACTGGACATAAAAAGTATTTGAAACTATGCATGCACCATGCTGAATACCAAAGTTGCCATTGTCATTTCATTGTGCTGATCTTGTTCATTTGAGGTATTTGGATGTGCCTGGGGTGTGTGCATCTTGTAAATCATGCATGCACACACACACACACACGGGTGGATGACCCATGCAAAGCAATATGCGTGTTTTTGCCTGTTGTTTCCGCCAGATAGAGAGGGGGGGGGGGGAGAGAGAGCAAGAGAGAGAGAGAGAGAGCAAGAGAGAGAGAGAGAGAGTGAGAGCAAGACAGAGAGAGGGAGAGTGAGCGAGAGAGTAAGGAGAGAGAATGAGCATGGACGACATGGTTGACCTTTCTTCGACCTTGAAGTATTTGGGTTTTTCCAACTGGTGATGTCCTGAACCTCATCAGCAAGTCATGCTATTTTGAATAAACAAAGAAGAAAAACACATTCTGAGAAGAGTTGCCAGACAGCAGTGAATTTAGAGAATTCTACAAGAATTCAAAACCCCAAAGATTCCCCTCGTTACTGTAGTCAATCAAATTCAGCTTCAATCTATTTTCATTTCATTACACAGTCTTACCTGCGCTAAACAGCCAGACACACACACAAAAAAAAGTTTTCATTCCCAGCATATTAAACTCTTAGAGGTTTTAATTGCTTTGGCATTAAATCAGGTACCTTCAATAAGCAAAGTATTTGAGGGTCTTTCCAAGACCTTATCTTAATTACAAAATATAGACTTTAATGCCTCATTGGTTTACGTTCAATAGATGAAAGTCTGTCGATATCAATTGCTTAGATCCGGTAGAAGTGAAGTCATACATTCAGTAGTCAACATTATATAAATATATAATTATAATTCATTTTAAATTATCTGAGTGACAGGTTCACCTCTGGAGAAAATTCATTTGACAATAGAATAACGACTTTAACGTAGCCAACTGCCCAAACATTTCCTTCATATGGAATATTAACACTTAACTCTGGCTTTTTAAACACTGCTTTGGATGCAAAGCACACTGTGACAAGACAGCTTTCCGTCTTCTGTTTGCACTCTTTAGTTGCCCTGGATACAATGGCATCCAAATAGAGGGATGATGACAACACGACCAGAGGGAAGGAGGAGGCAGGAGTAAGGACTGGGTCAGGGAGGTTCAGTCTTCAGTATGGTCTGTAATGTGAGACTCTGAGGAAAAAAAAGAAACATCAGCACATTCCTCTCAGCCTGGGTTAAGACAGAAAAAAATACGACTGACTGTTCATGTACGTGGTTTCTCAGCCTAGTCTCGATGGATAAACCAAAAGCCAGGCAATTTACTGGTCCAACTGTTCTGCGGCCGTAGGAGAGGTTGGGGTAGTGTAGGGGTTGGCTGCAATCACCGACCCTCTGGGAATTTCCCAGTGTCATCACTGTGTCAGGTCATTATGGTCATCCGGATAAAAAGGCTCTGATTTCAGGAATAACAGGGAGTCAACAGGAAATGGGAATTGTTTTTCGAATGAGGTGTTTTTCAGAGAAAAGGCCACAACGAGAAAGCTATTTCAGAAACCTTTTGGGAATACTGGGCTGCGATTTGAGGATATTTCACGGGGTATTTTATGTTAATACACATCCTAGCTGTCCTTGTAAATCACGTTCCTCTCACAATGCCTAGCTCCTTCCCTACACCTGGGCCATATTGTTTTGGCTTTGGGCTGTGAGAACAGCTTCACCATAGTTAGTGGGGCTAGGCTGTGATTTATGCTGATAAAGGCCTCCGAGTCGTTGATGTGCTGCCGGGGCCAAAATCTCAGCCCTTATCGGTCATGTGTTCTCTCTTCCCCGGGAGAGGAGGGGCATGCCCTGGCCTGCACTCTCTGCCACATCCCCTCTAGTTCTGCAAGCACAGGGGAAAAAATGAGAATACATGTCAATTATACAGCTGGAACTGCTCATGCCGCTATTTTGGGTGTATTAAAGTCATTACATCAAAAAAGAAGGGATTTCACTTTGATGATGAATATTCCCATAGCCATAGACGAGCATGCACAATATGTTTTCTGGTCAGAGATGTCTTCTGATCTCATGATGTATAACTGTGTAATTATCTGGAAGTACAATTACATGTTATTATGACATATAGACAATGTTGCATAACACATTCCTGGTTAAAGTTGGGTGGAGAGGATCATTCTTTTTGGTGACAGTTTGAGCTCTGAATGAATATGCTGTCTTTGACAAATGAGGTGTTCCAAGACAACACTAGCAACCTCTTTGGCTGCAAGGCAGCAGCTACTCTTCCTGGGGTCCGTCAAAATTAAGGCAGTTCTATCATTTTAAAAAGATTACAATACGTTCACAACTGATTTCACAACACATTAACCTATTTCTTTAAATAGCCACTTCAAACTTTAGCCACCGCTAGCTAAAAATGGATGAGAATAAAATCTGCACAGCACACAAAAAACACATATCAAACTCTACTGCCACATATCTACAACACAAAATCCATGTGTACGTGTGTATAGTGTGTATGTTATCGTGTGTGTGTGTGTGTGTGTGTGTGTGTGTGTGTGTGTGTGTGTGTGTGTGTGTGTGTGTGTGTGTGTGTGTGTGTGTGTGTGTGTGTGTGTGTGTGTGTGTGTGCGTGTGTGTGTGTGTGTGTGTGTGTGTGTGTGTGTATGTGTGTGTATGCATGATTCTGTAACTATGTTTCTGTTGCTTCACATTCCGCGTTGTTCCTTAAAGTGTATTTTTATAATTTAAAAAAAATCTAATTTTACTGCTTACATGAGTTACTTGATGTGGAATGGAGTTCAATGTAGTCATTTCTCTATGTAGCACTGTGCGCCTCCCATAGTCTGTTCTGGACTTGGGGACTGTGAAGAGACCTCTGGTGGCATGTCTTGTGGGGTATGCATGGGTGTCCGAGCTGTGTGCCAGTAGTTCAAAAAGACAGCCATTGCATTCAATATGTCAATACCTCTCATAAATACAAGTAGTGATGAAGCCAATCTCTCCTCCACTTTGAGACAGGACAAATTGACATGCATCTCATTAATGTTAGCTCTCTGTGTACATCTAAGGGCCAGCCGTACTGCCCTGTTCTGAGCCAATTGCAATTTTTCTAAGTCCCTCTTCGTGGCACCTGTCCACATGACTGAACAGTAGTCCAGGTGTGACACAACTAGGGCCTGTAGGACCTGCTTTGTTTATAGTGCTGTTAAGAAGGCAGAACTGCACTTTATTATGGACAGACTTCTCCCCATCTTAGATACTGTTGTAACAATATGTTTCGACCATGACAGTTTACAATCCAGGGTTACTCCAAGAAGTTTAGTCACCTCAACTTGCTCAATTTCCACATGATTCATTACAAGATTTAGTTGTGGTTTAGGCTTTAGTGAATGATTTGTCCCAAATACAATGCTTTTAGTTTTTAAATATTTAGGACTGACTTATTCCTTGCCACTCATTCTGAGACTAACTGCAGCTCTTTGTTAAGTGCTGCAGTGTATAGTGTTGAGTCATCCGCATACATAGACACACTGGCTTTACTCGTTAATAAAGATTGAAAAAAGTAAGGGGCCTAGACAGCTGCCCTGGGGAGCTGCCTCGATTATGTTGGAGAGACTTCCATTAAAGAACACTCTCTGTGTTCTGTTAGTCAGGTAACTCTTTATCCACAACAAGGGGTGTAAAGCCATAACACATATGTTTTTCAGCAGCCGACTATGATCGATAATGTCAAAAGCTGCACTGAAGTCTAACAAAACAGCCCAAAGGTTTTCCAAAAGTTTACTAAGGGTTGGTGACAGGCTGATTGTTTGGCTATTTGAGCCAGTAAATCGGTCTTTACTGTTCTTAGGTAGCGGAAGGACTTTTGCTTCCCTCCAAGCCTGAGGGCACACAGTAGAATTGAAGATATGGCAAATAGGAGTGGCAATATCATCTGCTATTATCATCAGCAATTTTCCAATTTTGTCAGGCCCCGGTGGTTTGTCATTTTTTCACGTCTTCCACACTCACTTTAAGGAATTCAAAATTACAATGCATGTCTTTCATAATTTGGCCAGATATACTTGGATGTGTAGTGTTAGCATTTGTTGCTGGCATGTCATACCTAAGTTTGGTAATCTTGCCAATTAAAAAATCATTAAAGTAGTTGACATAATCAGTGGGATTTGTGACGAATGAGCCATCTGATTCAATGAATGATGGAGCTGAGTTTGCCTTTTTGCCCAAAATTTCATTTAAGGTGCTCCAAAGCTTTTTACTACAATTCTTTGTCATTTATCTTTGTTTCATAGTGTAGTTTCTTCTTCTTTTTATTCAGTTTAGTCATGTTATTTTTCAATTTGCAAATTGGTTGTGCAGCCAGAATTATTTGCCATTCCTTTTGCCTCATCCCTCTCAACCATACAATTTTTTAATTCCTCATCAATCCACAGATATTTAACAGTTTTTACAGTCATTTGTTTGATTGGTGCATGCTTATTAGTAACTGGGATAAGCAATTTCATAAATGTGTCATGTGCAGCGTCTGGTTGCTCCTCATTACATACCACGGACTAACAAATATTAGTTTACATCAACAACATAGGAATCACTACAAAACGTATTGTATGATCTCTTATACACTATATTACGCCCAAACTTTGGAACTTTGTTTTTCCTAGATAAGATGCTAGTATATTGTAATCACTACATCTGAAGCATTTGCATACTGCTCTAAAGCAAATTTCTGCAGCATTAGTTAAATGGGGGGGGGAATGATTAAATCTTAAAGCATTAGACCTCTCACTAAAGGCATCAGTCATACAAAAGTTATATTTAAATCCAAAATGATTCTCTAGTAAATTAGTAAGACTGTCTCACTCCATGTTCAAGAATTTCCCTTTATTCAGATTACAAATGCTCACTTTTGGATATTTGAAAAGGAAATAATCTACACCATATCATTATTTTTTAAACAAGCCTTAGAAAGTTGGTTGCAATTTCAGTTTAATCCACCTGAAAAGACAGAACAAATAATTCAACAAATATTGTGGTTAAACTCAAATATACTAATTGATAAAAAACATATGTTTCTATAAAATATTTTTAAAAGGAATAATCTTTGTAAATTACATCATAAACAGGACTGGTGGAGTTATGTCACACATGCAGCTAACACAGACATATGGAAATGTCTGCTCTACCCAAAATTACAGCCAACTAATTGCAGCAGTACCCCAAAAATGGAAGAGGCAAGTGCAAGGGGGAAAAAGTAAGGCCCTGTATTAAAGACTAAAAATTGTTAAAGAAATTGTGATAAATAAAAATGTATACCAGTTTCATTTAAGGACCATATAAATTGCAAAATAGTTGGGAAGAGATTTTCAATATACTGATTTCATGGCACATAGTCTATGAATTGACACGCAAAACGACGCCGGATTCAAAACTAATATACAAAATTCTTGCAACCAATAGAATGTTATATATATGGGGGATACAATCTTCCCAGCTCTGCAGATCACTTATTTTGGTACTGTCCATATGTAGCTCGTTTTCGGTCACAGGTCCTGGAATGGCTGAAGAATTGCAACATTTACCTAGAACTAACACTGCAGATAGCAATACTGGGTGATTTGAAAAGTCATAGTCAATCGATCAATAATATAATAATTATTTTAGCAAAAATGTTTATCTTTAATTTACAATCTGTAGAAGCTATGAGAATAGAAAGGTTCAGTACTATTCTGAAGCATTACAGCACAATTGAAAAATATATGGCAAATAGAAATCCAAAATGGATGGTGTTAAGAGGTAGATGGGAGAGGTTGAATGGAGCTGAAGGGTGGGACAAATAACAAGATAACCAATGTAAAACATACAGGGTCTGTAAAATGTATGTAGCTTTTGAAATTTTGTCAAATAGCACAGTTACAAATAGAAATTAAACTGGATGGACATCAGAAATAGAGGAAGGCCAGGACGGAAAAAAAAACAAAAAAAAAACATATGACTATTGTAAAATAGATTGTGTCTGTATAATGTGTATAAGATGTATAATCTGAAGGTAGAAGCCTAAGTGTTATTGTTTATTAGTTTACTCCAATTGGGAGAGGGGTGGTAGGGTTTGCGGGGAATAATAAAAGTATATTTTGAAAAAGTGTGTATGTATGTATGTATGTATATGTGTATGTGTATGTGTATGTGTATGTGTATGTGTATGTATGTATGTATATATATATGTGTATATGTATATACACTGCTCAAAAAAATAAAGGGAACACTTAAACAACACAATGTAACTCCAAGTCAATCACACTTCTGTGAAATCAAATTGTCCACTTAGGAAGGAACACTGATCGACAATAAATTTCACATGCTGTTGTGCAAATGGAATAGACAAAAGGTGGAAATTATAGGCAATTAGTAAGACACCCCCAAAAAGGGAATGGTTCTGCAGGTGGTGACCACACACCACTTCTCAGTTCCTATGCTTCCTGGCTGATGTTTTGGTCACTTTTGAATGCTGGCGGTGCTTTCACTCTAGTGGTAGCATGAGACGGAGTCTACAACCCACACAAGTGGCTCAGGTAGTGCAGCTCATCCAGGATGGCACATCAATGCGAGCTGTGGCAAAAAGGTTTGCTGTGTCTGTCAGCGTAGTGTCCAGAGCATGGAGGCGCTACCAGGAGACAGGCCAGTACATCAGGAGACGTGGAGGAGGCCGTAGGAGGGCAACAACCCAGCAGCAGGACCGCTACCTCCGCCTTTGTGCAAGGAGGAGCACTGGCAGAGCCCTGCAAAATGACCTCCAGCAGGCCACAAATGTGCATACTTGCCTCGAAGGGAGCATAGAAGTTATTTAGCTTGTCTGGTAGGCTCGTGTCACTGGGCAGCTCTCTGCTATCCTTCCCTTTGTAATCTGTAATAGTTTGCAAGCCCTGCCACATCCGACGGGCGTCAGAGCCGCTGTAGTATAATTCGATCTTAGTCCTGTATTGATGCTTTGCTTGTTTGATGGTTTGTCTGAGGGCATAGCGGCATTTCTTATAAGCTTCTGGGTTAGAATCCCGCTCCTTGAAAGCGTCAGCTCTACCCTTTAGCTCAGTGCGAATGTTGCCTGTAATCCATGGCTTCTGGTTGGGGTATGTACGTACAGTCACCCTGGGGACGACGTCCTTGATGCACTCATTGACAAAGCCAGTGACTGATGTGGTGTACTCCTCAATGCCATTGGAAGAATCCCGGAACATATTCCAGTCTGTGCTGGCAAAACAGCCCTGTAGTTTAACATCTGCTTCATCTGACCACTTTTTTATAGACCGAGGGACTGGTGCCTTCTGCTTAAATTTTTGCTTGTAAGCCGGAATCAGGAGGATAGAATTATGGTCAGATTTGCCAAATGGAGGGTGAGGGAGAGCTATGTACGCATCTCTGTGTGTGGAGTAAAGGTGGTCTAGAATTTTTTTCTCCCTCTGGTTGCACATTTAACATGTTGATAGAAATCAGGTAAAACATATTTAAGTTTCCCTGCATTAAAGTCCCCGGTCTCTAGGATCACCACCTTTGGATGAGTGTTTTCCTGTTTGCTAATGGCGGTATACAGCTCATTGAGTGTGGTTTTAGTGCCAGCATCAGTCTGTGTCGGTATGTAGACAGCTACAGATGAACTTTCTCGGTAGATAGTGTGGTCTACAGCTTATCATGAGATACTCTACCTCAGGTGAGCAAAACCTCGAGACTTCCTTAGATATTGTGCACCAGCTGTTGTTTACATATATGCATAGGCCCCCGACCCGTGTCTTACCAGAGGCTGCTGTTCTATCCTGCCGATAGAGTGTATAACCCACCAGCTGTATGTTCTTAATGTCGTCGTTCAGCTACAACTCGGTGAAACATAAGATATTACAGTTTTTAGTGTCCCGTTGGTAGGATATACGTGATTTCAGTTCGTCCCATTTATTTTCCAGCGATTGAACGTTAGCTAGCAGGATGGAAGGCGAATGCAGATTAGCCATTTGTTGCCTGATCCTCACAATGCACCCCGATCTTTTTCCACAAAATCTCAGTTTCCTTCTCCAGCGAATGCCGGGGATCTGGGCCTAATTGGGTGTCTGTAGTATCGCAGTTCTGATGTCCAGAAGCTTTTTTCGGTCATAAGAGATGGTAGCATCAACATTATGTACAAAACAAGTTATGAACAATGCGAAAAACAAACAAAATAGCATGGTTGGTTAAGAGCCGATTAGACGGCGGCCATCCCCTCCGGCGCCATTTTCATTTCATTCCTGTGCTGTTTGTAACTACCCTGGTAGGGTGACTGATAACCTGAACCAGGTTGCAGGCACTAGTTACAGTTTGAAGACTTCTCTTGAGTGGGCAGCCTGATGAAAGCCAGTCAATATTTAAATAACCCAGAAAACATACCTCTTTGTTGATATAACATACGTTATGAAGCAGTTCACACATGTTATCCAAATACTAACTGTTAGCACTTGGTGGTTTATAGCAGCTTCCCACCAGAATGGGCTCTAGGTGAGGCAGATTAAACTGTATTCATATTACTTCAACAGTATGTAACATGAGATCCTCTCTACGCTTTACAGGAATGTGGTTCAGAATATAAACGGCCACATCTCCACCTTTGGCATTTCTGTATTTTCTGTAGATCGTATAACCATGTATTGCTACCACTGTATCGGCAAAGGTGTTATCTAAGTGAGTTTCAGAGATTGTCAGAATATGAATGTCATCTGTTACTAGCAAATTATTGATTTCATGAACCTTGTTTCTTAAGCTACATATGTTAACGTGGGCTATTTTTTTAGCACTTTTCTGGGATGCTTGATTGTTTTTGTTGCTTTACTGGGAAGTTTAGCAGGGATTAACATACTCATGTTATTTATGTTAGTGCAGGGTGAGCTGCACACAGTTGACTTCCTACTAGGGCACACTACCTCAGTGCTAACAGTATTACTCTGGTTCATAGGCACATGATTACTGCATACAATAGCTGTGGGATCAACAGAGACATTCAGGAAAGTAAGAGGGACATAAATTAGGTTACTTCCATTGTGTCTTCCAACGCCCCTGGGATAATGTACATTTGCTGAATTATTATGACAACTCAGCGACACAATGGTAGGGATTAAATGAGCTGGGCTTGGGTCATTGATAAGTCATTGTCTTATCATTTACATTACATTTAAGTCATTTAGCAGACGCTCTTATCCAGAGCGACTTACAAATTGGTGCATTCACCTAATGACATCCAGTGGAACGGCCACTTTACAATAGTGCATCTAAATCTTTTAAGGGGGGGGGGGGGGGGGGCAGAAGGATTGCTTTATCCTAGGTATTCCTTGAAGAGGTGGGGTTTCAGGTGTCTCCGGAAGGTGGTGATTGACTCCGCTGTCCTGGCGTCGTGAGGGAGTTTGTTCCACCATTGGGGTGCCAGAGCAGCGAACAGTTTTGACTGGGCTTATCATCGTGAAATGCTGCAACCTGGTCTCAGAGGCTTTTGTATTATTCTGTATTTGTGTCACTCCAGTTAGTTTGATATGTTACGTTTCGTATGGTATGTATTAATTTGTGGATGTCCATCGGCCGTTTCGTATGATATGTTAGGAATTACAATTCGCATTATATGTTACGCATTTGCAAAACGTATGAAATGTTATGAATTCTAGCTAGGTGGCTAATGTTAGCTATGTTAGGGGTTAGGGTTAAGTTTAGGAGTTAGGTTAAAGGGTTTAAGGTTAGGGTCATGGGAAGAGTTAGCTATAAGGGTTAAGGTTAGGGTAAGGGATTTCTAAAATGGTTACGATTGGAAGGGTTAGCTAACATGCTAAGTAGTTGCAAAGTAGCTAAAATGTAGTAAATAGTTAAAAAGTTGCTAATTGGCCTCCCGGGTGGCGCGGTGGTCTAGGGCACTGCATCGCAGTGCTAGCTGCGCCACCAGAGTCTCTGGGTTCGCGCCCAGGCTCTGTCGCAGCCGGCCGCGACCGGGAGGTCCGTGGGGCGATGCACAATTGGCCTAGCGTCGTCCGGGTTAGGGAGGGTTTGGCCGGTAGAGATATCCTTGTCTCATCGCGCTCCAGCGACTCCTGTGGCGGGCCGGGCGCAGTGCGCGCTAGCCAAGGGGGCCAGGTGCACGGTGTTTCCTCCGACACATTGGTGCGGCTGGCTTCCGGGTTGGAGGCGTGCTGTGTTAAGAAGCAGTGCGGCTTGGTTGGGTTGTGCTTCGGAGGACGCGTGGCTTTCGACCTTCGTATCTCCCGAGCCCGTACGGGAGTTGTAGCGATGAGACAAGATAGTAATTACTAGCGATTGGATAACACGAAAAGGGGATACATTTATTTACAAAAGAATTTAAAAAGTTACTAATTAGCAAAAATACTAAAGTTGTCAGTGATAAGATTTGGACCAGCAACCTTTGGGTTGCTAGAAGTTTGCATTATACACCCACCCATCCATCCACCCACCCATCCATCCACCCTACTTTTGTGTTTGCCTTAAGTAAACATCTGTCTCATGTAACCATACCAAATCAAATCAAATTGTATTGGCCACATACACATATTTAGCAGATGTTATTGTGGGTGTAGCGAAAAGCTTATGTTCCTAGTTCTAACAGTGCAGTAGTATCTAACAATACACAACAATACACAAATCCGGTAGAGATATCCTTGTCTCATCGCGCTCCAGCGACTCCTGTGGCGGGCCGGGCGCAGTGCGCGCTAGCCAAGGGGGCCAGGTGCACGGTGTTTCCTCCGACACATTGGTGCGGCTGGCTTCCGGGTTGGAGGCGTGCTGTGTTAAGAAGCAGTGCGGCTTGGTTGGGTTGTGCTTCGGAGGACGCGTGGCTTTCGACCTTCGTATCTCCCGAGCCCGTACGGGAGTTGTAGCGATGAGACAAGATAGTAATTACTAGCGATTGGATAACACGAAAAGGGGATACATTTATTTACAAAAGAATTTAAAAAGTTACTAATTAGCAAAAATACTAAAGTTGTCAGTGATAAGATTTGGACCAGCAACCTTTGGGTTGCTAGAAGTTTGCATTATACACCCACCCATCCATCCACCCACCCATCCATCCACCCTACTTTTGTGTTTGCCTTAAGTAAACATCTGTCTCATGTAACCATACCAAATCAAATCAAATTGTATTGGCCACATACACATATTTAGCAGATGTTATTGTGGGTGTAGCGAAAAGCTTATGTTCCTAGTTCTAACAGTGCAGTAGTATCTAACAATACACAACAATACACAAATCTAAAAGTAAAAGAATAGATTGTAACATATCATACTAATTTGAGTGTCCCGGATTAGGGCTGTTGCGGTGACCGTATTACTGGCGCACTGGCTGTCAGGAGTCATGAAGGCCGTCAAATTCCACGTGACTGTTTAGTCATGGTAATTAGGCTTCTCCAAACTCTGATGCTGCTGATGATCATTAGTAGCCTACAAAACTTGCTAACTGCCTGCTACTCAGCACTCTACTGTCCCTCTAATCACTCTGACATCAATGGAAAATCTAATCAAACACTTCATGAGAGCCCATGAGCTCATGTTGCGTAAAATTTCTATAAGCTATGCAATTGCATGAGAAAACAGAGTGATGGCCTCTATTAAAAAGAGGAGGATCCAATCAGCTTTCTATAAGCTAGGTCTACTATATTTATTTCTCAACTTTCCTAATATTAAGCACATTGTTTATCTTTACAACAGGAGTATAGCCTACCTGGCTGGAATGAAAATGAACCACTGGAAAAGCGCCCTCCATTCGCTATTTAAGTGCATAGATGACATGTATTTTTTCCACTGCCTCTCTTTCGAGACAGGTCCATGATAATGGTCCGTTCTAAATCAAAACACATTTCACAAAGATATTATTTTGTATATGTAAAGACAAGAAGATTAAATCAAGAATAGTCTGATGGGTGACAATATTAGCCTATCACTTGTGAATTATATATTATTACTTGTAAATGATGCCCAGCATCAGGCAAGAAACAATGCCTTTTTTTTCTTTGACTTTTTCCGAATCATAGTCGCACACCTCATGTAGCCTAGCCCATAGGCCTATATGTTTTGATAATGTTTGTATCACAACTAAACTAGCCAAATAACTTCTTAAAATGAAGCACATTAATATGCTTTACAAGGGGTGTAGAGCTTAACTGGCATACATAAGCAGCGAGGGAGTTTCAAATTTGGGGAAGATCATTTTCACCATAAAAATGCACCTTTATAATAACATGCATAATCGCATTTGCGGTCACTTTTGACAATGGTGTTTTCCCGTTAATGCAACATTCATGCATATTGCCTACTGCCATGTGCACATTGCTGTGCGGTTAATGTGAAGAAATAGCCTAATAGTTTATTAATATTTAAAGTTAAACGTTCTGATCTGTTGCGTGAGCTACATTGTATTTTTGATGCTAGTATTCATTTGGGATCTATCGCTTCCCACAACTGTCCAAGACTATGTTTGGAATATTTATTTATTGCGCAGAATCGAATAGGTACATTTTTGTACGATGGGGGATAGTAGATTGACATAGGCTAGCGCTTTTGCTGTTCGTTGGCCATACTCATCTTGTTGGGTTATGAAAACTAAATGTGGACAGTTCTTCCAATATCTTCAATATGCACCTCGGAATTGGATAAGGACGCGCTCAGTTGTGTCCCCGATATGTCTGTCTTCACTTGTGGCCTGTGAGAAAAAACCAGTGGGAGGTGCTTCAGAGTGCAGCACTCAGGGAGAAGGGCACAACACAGCACCCTGGGCCAAGGGCTCAACGGCCACTGGCTGCAAAAGGCATGGATCTTTTTTGGGTGCATTACGGCCACACAAAGGGGATGCCGTTGTGAAATTTGAGGCATTATCAAATTGTGAATGAGAGACTAGTAAAGTGTGTACAGCTTGTGCAAAAAAAAGCAGAGTTCATGCTTTTCAAGCAACTTTTTTCAAATAATCTCTAGAGTCGTATCACGCAGCCTTAGAATGTATTAAAAATCAAAACATATAGCCCAATGTTTGTAGAACAACTAAATTTAGCATATAGGAGTACCTATTTATTTGTTAATCGCTCAACACAGAATAGCCGCATGTGCGCACTCCCTCAAATGATCCTTTGTATTTTATTCAGCTTTGTTCAATTGTATTCCACATACTATGAAATATTACAAAATAATGCCACGGAATTGTAAGCAATTCTTGTCTGCTAAATTAACTAGTGTAGCCCACGTCCATATGGCATAGCAGGTCAGGACCTAACATAAAGACAATTCAGAGTATGCTATTCTGTTCTTCTGAAATAGACTACATTTTCTTCATATCATGCTTCTTTAGACCTATCTCAAAGTCTGCATCAGTGGCTTGTAGGCTATGTGTGGAAGCCAGGAGATACTAAATGTGTCTATGTTCATTAAAGTCAATTACCGTGAGACCGACAGTTATCCTGTTGGGGATGGGGGCGCTGTTTAGACTACTTATGCTAATTTGGCTAATTTTTTAAACGGCTTCCCACAAAATCCTTGATCGTACAATATGCATATTATTATTATTATTGGATAGAAAACAGTCTATAGTTTCTATAGGAGTTGAAATTTTGTCTCTAAGTGGAACAGAGCCCATTCTACAGCAATTTCCCTGACATGGAGTCAGATTTGAGAAATGTTGGCCACTCTTCTGAAGTCATTTAAAAGGGCACTGTCGTTGCTATGACTATACGGACACTTCTTACGTCTTCCCCTGGATGCCTTTACGTGATGACGATTCCAACGGGGTCGATTGCTCGTTCACAGGCCCTACAAATGAAAAAACCCTGAAGCTAGTCATTCTTTGGGAGCTGCGTCATGAGCCTAGAGGACACCGGCGCGCACCTGTTCCAAGCGTTAGTTTAGCCTGTTATATTTCTCCGGTCATCTTTTCACTCGTTTTAGGAGTTAAAAACATCATAAGGTAGTTAATTTAAGGCGTTTTATAGCAATTTATATCCGTTTAGTGCGATTTTGGGACATTTATTTTTGCAACGATGTGAAAAGTTGGGCACGCTTTTCAGTTCATCCCGAACGCAGTTGACATTTCCACATGGCAAGAGGACAGCTTTCCACCAAAAGACGATTTCTCCCAAGAAAGGATCCTTTGCCCAAGATACTGATGGAAGAACAGCTCAAGGTAGGACATTTTTATTATGATAAATCGTGTTTCTGTCGAAACATTTTAGTGGCTTAGGACGCCATGTTTTTTGACGTAGCTTCGCTTGGCGCAAACTGTATTGAAAAGTAAGGATAAATTAAAAAATGTAATAACGCAATTGTATTAAGAATTAAATTGTCTATCAATCCCTGTCCACCCTATATTTTTTAGTCACGTTTATGAGTATTTATGTATAAGAGTAGATCACTGTCTAAGTGGCGCAAGGACATTTTCTGACCAGCTGAGCTACATTTCACATTGTCTAACCATGATTTTGGTGGCTAAATATAAACATTTTCGATCAAACTCTATATGGATTGTGTAATATGATGTTACAGGAGTGTCATCTGAAGAATTCTGAGAAGGTTAGTGAAAAAATTAATATATTTTTGGCGATGTTGACGTTATCGCCCACTTTGGCTAGAATCAATGCTGGGCTGCTATGTGCTATGTGCTATGCTAATATAACGATTTATTGTGTTTTCGCTGTAAGACACTTAGAAAATCTGAAATATTGTCTGTATTCACAGGATCTGTGTCTTTCGATTCGTGTATGCTGTGTATTTTTACGAAATGTTTGATGATTAGTAGTTAGGTAAACACGTTGCTCATTGTAATTATTCTAGTCCATTTGTGATGGTGGGTGCAATTGTAAACTATGCCATCTACCTGAAATATGCACTTTTTTCTAACAAAACCTATCCCATACCATAAATATGTTATCAGACTGTCATCTAATGAGTTTTTTTGTTGGTTAGGGGCTATAAATATCTTAGTTTAGCCGAATTGGTGATGGCTACTGGTGTTGGTGGACAAATAAAAGATGGTGGATTATGCTAATGTGTTTTTAGGTAATAGATGTACATCTTTACATATTGTGTCTTCCCTGTAAAACATTTTAAAAATCGGAAATGTTGACTGGATTCACAAGATCTGTGTCTTTCATTAGCTGTATTGGACTTTAATGTGTGAAAGTTAAATATTTAAAAAAATATTTTTTTTGAATTTCGCGGCACTGGTTTTTCAGTGGGGGGGGGGGGGGGGGGGTGTGCCGCTAGCGCCACGCTGATCCTAGACAGGTTATTTGCTTGACAATCACCAGCTGGCGAAATGTTGTGACCGCCACAGCCCTATCCCGGATTTACGTTTACTATGTTACGTCTAGTCTATGAGACCAGGCTGAGTGACCACAACACCATATCGTGGCAAAGTGGATCATACTGAAGCTGCTGAAAGTGTGTGTGTATGTGTGTGTGCGTGTGCACTTGTGCACGTGTTTGTGTTGTCCCCTATCCAAATGTACTAGGTGGAGCAGCAAAGAAGAAACTCGAACGTGTGAAAAAGGGGTCAGTGAGTGCTCCTTTTACAACACAGAGCCCCTCCTCATTCACATAATATGAAGGCTTGCTGCGTTGAATTGGATTTCTGTAGAGTTTGGCACAGTGAATATTACCCTAGGTGTTTCATTTGTCTGGGGTGAGATAATATCTGTGCTTACATACAGCATCGTGGTGCATTACGATTTTTGTGACAGTGTAATATACATAGAGATCCTATTAAATGTAATATTCTAATGACTAATTCTATGGTAATAAAATGTATTGTGCTCACAATGCCCTCAGTAGAAGACATTGTTAAAACAAGTGGCTGGCGTATTGATGGTGTATTAGTAACAAAGTTCTAAATATGGTTTTCCCTCTATAGTTGTGCTGTCCCTGCTGGCCTGTCTGAGCTCCCCTGTCCGTGAGGTGAGGAGGGCAGCCACAGCCACCCTACAGACACTAGCCCAGGTGGATAGCTCTCCCTTCCACCTCATCATAGACAGGCTGCTAAAGACCACCGAGGAGCTCACCGGTGACCCCACTCACCTCAGATAGGTCAGACACACACACACACACAAAAACAACCCATTCGTTTCATATAAAAGCTTGAAAGTCAACCTTTATTAATACTGTAAAAAAAAAGAGAAAACGTGTCAAAAAAGAGAATCTTAAGATGTCTTTCCATACTTGTTTCAGTACTCCCATTAATACATGAAAAACAATGGTTAACATGTAAAAGAATGGTTAACATTTAGCGCAGGGGTGTCAAAAATATGGCCAGCGGGCCATTTTATACTTTAAAATCACAAAAACAAGATCGAAATAGTATAAACATTATAATGGACCAGCGTGCTAATAATCACTGAAATGAAAGCTATACAGAAAGGGAACGTAGGAAATTCTAAAAACTATGGGTAGAGGACTATTTTTTGCTAATTTTGACAGCGAGGAAATAACACATTTTCAGTGCGGCCCTCCGGACCTCGTTGAAGACCGAATGCGGCCCCTGGGGGCAAAATGAGCTTGACACCCCTCATTTAGCTTCTCAGAGCTTTCTCTCAGGAGAACACAGCCCCACAATGGTCCCGATGATCATTCTGAAGCATAGAGACAAAAACGCACCAGGGACTACATAATAATGAGGTCTATTTAACGTTGTTGCTCGCTCCTCTTACTATGCCATTGCTTGAGTGGGATGATGTTCAAATAAAGGGCCATAAATCCATTCATACAAATGGAGGATGTTCATCATTGTCAAAAAGTAGAACTATATTATTACACTTGGGTGCCATAGAGCTTTATTTGTGTCGTACCAATAAAAACAAACTAAATGCATGCACCTCTCTTAATCATCATCATCATCATCATCATCCTGAACAGCTTTCAGCAGTGCTACACAATATCAAAGGAATATAGTAACACAATGGTATTATAGGTCATAATCGAATGAAGTACATGATACAAAGAGTGTAGAAAAATCGAAGTAGAACAATTCTGAAAGGTACCGTGTGTGATAAGCATATAATAGTATTCCTCAACCTTTGTCTGTACCAAGGACCGGCATGCTATGGACTTCCTCCTTTTGAGGGCTTGATTTAAATCAGTGTTGGTTCATGGACACATCACTGAAATGTCATGTGCCTTTTGATACAGGACAGTTGCACTTAGGAGGGCAATAATTCCATGACCTAGTGCCGGATTATAGACCAATGGGGTTGAGAAACACTGCCATATGAAGTTGCGCGAATAGGTGTTTGTTTACATGCACAGTGTCCATCTTTGTCAGTGGACACCTTTGTCGTATTCAAGTACGCTCCTCTAGGTCTTTGGGGTTAATAAATTAGAGATGTGGTGAACTGCCCTGCAGTTGCAATGTGATTGTGATTCAATAAAAAAAAAGGTAAACAATACAATGTATAAAAGTAAAGTACAGTTTTGAGACTGTAAAAAATGGATGAGAGCCAATGACCTGACTTTAGCTGTTTTGTTAGAGGTTCATGATTCAAAAGTGATTTAAAAAACGAACAATATAAAAAATGATGCTATATCTGAACTGCATTCAATGTTGACAGATACCAATATCAACTTAGATAAACCTGGGTTCATCCTTAGAGATAATCACCAACAAAGTGTTTAAAAATGCAAAAATTTTACGCTAACAAATCTCTTACGCTACGCCTATGTATGATTCTCAACTAACTCATTCAGGGGATGTAACAAAAAATATCAAGGTGTTTGTGCGCCTCATTTTCGGCAGACCATGTGCTCCTATCCTGAGAGAGTATACTGTATAAGCAGAAATCTTACGTGTTCAGTCCATATAAAAAGTGTCCCAGTGTCAACTTATGCTTATACGCTTATGGCTTCCGGCAACACTACCAAACGGGAGTAATTAAAATGGGTTTCTTGAACGGAATATGGAATAACCCACATGGGCTAAAACTGGCTTTCTCAGTCTGTGTAAACTTATTTGGACATGAGAAACAAATATTAAACTTAATCAAACCAGTGCCATGTTTTGTTGACCCCCTAAAAAAACTTGCCCTTTCAAATCTTCCAATTTACAAAATAGAGATGTAAAAAGATACATCTAAAAATGTACAAAAGGGAGAGATGAAAAAAGCTCAAAATTCTACATCATCTAGATTGGTTTGATAGCAAAATCCAATCCTTGTGGTTGAAAGTAAATCGACTCAGAGATGACTAAAGTTACATAGTCTCACTCTACTGTTGCCTTGCCACTAACCATCATAACATACTCAGTAGGTGATCAAATCATTTCATCCATTGCAGTATGTTTCTTCCTATGACTACATATTTTGCTGTCCAGCAACAAACCATAATGTCTCCTGCTAATTTCACCCCAACTCCAATAAATACTGTGCTTCTTTTCGGGTTGAGGGAGCATCTTTGGCAATGTGGACTTTTTCTTTATTGGAGTGGGGTCCCTAATTTGATCTCATGGTCTGCTGTTTGGGCAGGGTGGGGGGCGTGTGGGAGGGGGGCAGGGAGGACCTGGGGGGGTGCGGGAGGGGGGTGGCCCTGGGGGCAGCTGGGTGACGGGCGGCGCTCGCGGCGGCGGGCTGGTCTGTGGTGGCGGTGCTGTAGTGGGGCTGATCAGGGGACGGTAGTCCGAAGCGGGAGGTGGGCTATGGGCCCGGGGAGGTGCCTTGGCTGCTGCCGCTGCCTCGTCCTTCACCCGGGTGAAGTTGATGCATCGACCCTGAGGGGAAAGAGACAGTGACATCAGATTACACGGGGATCAATGTCCTAAAAGTCAGGAGGTATACAGGACGCCATTAAGCTACAGTAAAGACATAACTCGGATTACATTGTAACCCCCCTCCCTGACATGATCCAGCCCCTCTCCCACGTACAGCACACAGGTGTCTAACTCCCATCTAGGCTAACACCTCTGAGCCCAGCTGACCCCATGGTCATGGGACGGTCACTACCCTTTCTGTCTGTTCCAACCAGGACCATCTGGCTGGACGGTTACCCATCAGCCTCTGCTGTGACCCCCCTACGCCCTCTTCCCAGTCCAATGTTCTGTTCCAATGTACTGTTGCTGTTGCCAATGAAACTGTGGCTGCTTTCCAAAAACTCCATGTTGTTTATAGCACCATATGGAGAACGAGAGAGAGAAAAATAGATAAAGAGGGGAGAGAGACAGAGGATTGGTAGGGGGGAGAGAGACAGAGGATTGGTAGGGGGGAGATCTGAGTTCTTGAGACAAATAAGTTGATTTTGTTGATAAACTTTTGCTCTCTATTCTCATCCACAGCAGCTACATAGTTTAAACCCCCACCAGCCACCACAGTGGCCTCTTACTGTGAACTCTCGTGGTTTATGGCCTAACTCAGACTCATGCCCTTACTGGAAAGACAACCCAGTAAGCCTTTTTCCATCCCCCACGTAGATAGGCAGGCATGGACTTACTAGGGTATACTGTAGGACTGTAGAGGCATTTAACATTATGCAAACACACAAACACTGAGTGACCGCATCGGCAAAAAAATCAAAAACAACCGAGGACACATTCCATTCATCCTGACTTGTAAATTATGCACCAAGGAGAAAAAAAAACAAATCCTCTGGTAACCAAACACTGTCTCCTCAAATCCATTCGAAGTCTCTGACATTCCTTCCAGTCAATAACAGGATGAGAACAAGAGAGGGATGTTGAACATAAAATCAAAATATCCTTTCATTCTCTGCAGACCCTTTGAGAGGTTCATTTCAGCTACCTTTCTGCGAGTACTTCACATTGAACGAGTGTGGTTCGAGACATTGAACCAAAAACTTACAACACAAAGGCAAGACAAAGAATGTCCTTCGAACCTCCCTTTTCCAATGTCTGCCATTAAACCCAGATGTCACAAAACAGACTAGCCAGGGCTGCTTCAGAAGGGTTCGTGTCCCCGCTGGTCGAGACGACTCTCGCGGTTGTCTCCGCTGCCTATTACCTCATGCCCTTCGCAGTGCAAACTCTCCATCAGGGGAGACATTAAATCAAAGCCTCTAGTTTACCCTCAAGAGTCAATCTGCTCGAG
Source organism: Salvelinus fontinalis (assembly GCF_029448725.1). Lineage (NCBI taxonomy): Eukaryota > Metazoa > Chordata > Actinopteri > Salmoniformes > Salmonidae > Salvelinus > Salvelinus fontinalis. The sequence continues at coordinate 37,911,326 of NC_074694.1, forward strand.
CACGTGATGTTTTACATAGGAGCTCGCGGAGAAGTCGGAGAGTAGTTGGAGGCAAATAGCTGAGGTCCAAATAGCTGAGGTCCCTAGGACTAGGGCTACACACAGAGGGAGATGACTAAACCAGACTAAGCACGCTAATCATACCCTGTACACTATACTGCACTCAACCTAAACTAAGCAAACAGGGAGAGGGTCTGTGTCCAAAACCAGCACAGAGAATCCCATAGTGGAGTGGGAGAGGAAGATGGAGCGAGGGCTGTGTAGAGAGGGAGAAGACTGACGGAAGGGTCAAAGAGAATGAGAAATAAAAGAGGAACAGATGGTGCCTTTCTGTTTTTCAGTGTCGTGGAGTTACATAGCTACATGAGTCGTATTCAGAGAGGATGCATTGACTAGGGGACATAGCAGCTCCATTGTGGACGGATGAAATCAAAGGAAACTAGGGATTGAACTGTAAAGGCTTTCAGCCAAGGCTTCTCTCAATAGTGCCATTCAGGATACAGGCGTCGTCATAGCAATCTGCATGGTAATAAAATGCAACATAGCAACAGACTGAATATGTCTGTCAGGCATCCAGATCGGACCTTGGCCAAATGGGTCCAATGGAACACACAAGGCCTGTGCATATGCTGTGAACGCCAATATGGCCTGTGTGTGTATGTGTCTGTGTGTGAGAGGGAGAAAGAGAGAGAGGGAGTGTGAGTGGGAATGATAAGAGCTGTGTTAGCAGTTAGCATGGCCTAGGGGACAGACATGCTGAAAAGTCAGTAAGACAGTTTAATGGTTCTCCTCAGGTCACAATTTACACAGGAAAGAACTTGCCTGCCTTGTATTCGTTCCCATTCCCCCTAAGAAAAACAAGATTACACCAGTACCAGTAGGCCTGCCTGGGAATTTTTCTGCTCCTTCGTAACAGACCGCAAATTACTTGAGTAGGCGACGCCATTACACGGAAACACTTCCTCTGGAATAAGCAATGCGTCATGTTTAACCTTTTGCACGTGGTGATCGTTAAAAGTTTTCCTGGGTCAAACCCTTTGAACAAAGTATCGACATCTATTTGGCCAGGAGAATTCTTTGAAATTTGAAGGAAGCCAATCATTAGCATAAGCATCATTGTTCCTTTTTGCGGTCGAAAGCTTATTTTCTGTGTTGTTGTTGAGAGCTTATCTGGCAGTACTTCACTTCTCCTCAGTTCATATATTTGGCTGAGAGAACACTCTTTAAAAATGTGGAATTCCAGTTTAAAAGGGTTATTTTCTGCAAATAACGCATGATTTTAACTGGCACCTGGAGAGGTGCCACCTCAGCAGGCTAGCTGCAGATCTAGAAGGAAAGAAAGGAGAGGAGGGCTATGGGATAAAGAGTCTCATATAGCCCAGCCCTCCAAGTGCATATCTAGAGCAAAAACTACCTTCAACTAACCCCAAGCCAAACTCCAATCTCCGTTTTGATATAAAGGGGCAGTATGGCAGTTCAAACATGTGCCCGATCAGAAAGCAGTTAAAGTCGAGGTTTATAAAACATAAAGTAGATCTGTCTGGAGCGCGTCCACAGCTCTGATTTATTTTCTTTTTATGGCAGCGGCTGATTTGAAGCAGGTCTTTGGGCTCTGCCTTATCATGCATTTTGGCACTGCAGGGGCAGTGTCGGCCACTGCACGGGCATTTTTTTAGGGAAGTGTAGGGCTGTATGATGAGGGATAGGGCTAAGGCTGGGCTCCCATGGTGTTTTAAGGCTTTAGTACTCACATGATCTCCTGGCTGAGGCCGCATGAGAGAAACCTGGTCGTAGCCGCGGCGAAACAGGGCCCAAATGGCGTCCAGTTTACCCTGCAAACAAAGGGAGGGAGACATGGCTATAGTGAATACTGTCAAAAATGTTTCCCGTGTAAAGTGTGCATGGCCAATATGTAATTTCATACTACACACAGTACCCTATTATACATGTATAGGTAGAGAGGAAGAGAGTGTATAAACTAGTCTGAGAAAGAAAGGTAGAAAGGAAAGAGAAGAAGAGAGTGTTTTTACCTGTATGGGGGTGTACCACTTCCTGTCTGTGGCTGGCTTCCTGTTGTGGGCCTTCTTGGGCTTGGGCTCGTACGGCTCAAACTCCTGCTCTGGCATTTTCACCACCGCGTTCTTGGGCTTCTCCAGCTTAGCCCCCTCCTCGGTTGAACCCTTCCCTCCCCAGCGTACCTGTAGGAGTGGAACAAAGATGGGGTATGACCTACTGTACCTGTGGAAGTGGGCCTACAGTACATACTACACACAGGCGGTGAGGTAGAGTCTAGAATAAAGTTCCAACTCATGTGTTTGTGCGGAAATATGGGAGATAAAGATGGACATTTATTTGGGTGTAACTGTAAAGTGATTAGATCCACCTCACCTCCATTCTTTTGATTCCTCCGACTCCTCTTCCACCATAGTAGGATGCATCCACGGTTGGCCACTTCTTCTTGGGCATGCCATCTTCATCATCTGATTCCTGGCAGACAGAAAAGATGGGAGTAAATCATTTACTTCCAAGCAAGTGTTCGATATGCCTAGGGCTCTATTTTCTGCTGGCGTTAAGTCGGAGCTACTGTCAAAATCACGATCTTAACTTTGACTTGTAAAAGCCAGGGTTCTGCTATTTTACAACCCTGGCGCGAGGGTTGGTAATTTACCTGTCTTACATTAGCTCGCTTGCGCTAAGGTGGGATGGGTGGAAATATTTTAGGCGTGTCTTTAAAAACGTTCGCTTACGTACCAATTTTAAGCAGAGCTAGTGGTGATATTTCAGATTCACCAAAAGCTGGACTTAGCGATAACACAATTGGTTATAGCATGGGGATGATGATGGGGATGATGTTTTTGCGGTGTTGAGAGGTCTTGGTTTTGCGCCAGACATAGCGTTTTTCTTGATGGCAAAAAAGCTCAATTCTAATCTCATCTGACCAGAGTACCTTCTTCCATATGTTTGGGCAGTCTCCCACATGCCTTTTGGAGAACAATATAAGCAATGAAAAACAGCAAAAGACAATTATTCCCCCTCCCCCAAACTTTACAGTTGGCACTATGCATTGGGACAGGTAGCATTTTCCTGGCATGTGCCAACCCCGGATTAGTCCATCGGACTGCCAGATGGTGAAGCGTGATTCATCACTCCAGAGAACATGTTTCCACTGCTCCAGTCCAATGGTGGCGAGCTTTACACCACTCCAATCGACGCTTGGCATTGCACATGGTGATCTTAGGCTAGTGTGTGGCTACTCAGCCATGGAAACCCATTTCATGAAGCTCCCGACAAACAGTTCTTGTGCTGACTTTGGTTCCAGAGGCAGTTTGGACATCGGTAGTGATGGTTGCAAACGAGGACAGACGATTTTTACGCGCTACGCGCTTCAGCACTCGGTGGTCCCGTTCTGTGAGCTTGCGTGGCCTACCACTTTGCGGCTGAGACGCTGTTGCTCCTAGACATTTCCACTTTACAATAACAGCACTTACAGTTGCACGGTGCAGCTCTAGCAGGGCAGAAATATGACGAACTGAGTTGTCAGAAAGGTGGCATCCTATGACGTTGAAACGTCACTGAGCTCTTTCTGTAAGGACATTCTACTGCCAATGTTTGTCTATGGAGATTGCATGTTCAATTGTCCATGGCTCGAACATGCAGTGCATTTTCGAAAGGCAAATACAATGTGTGTAGAAAAATATTTCTATGTTAAAGCCAATAAAAAAAAATAGACTGGCTACCGTAATTTCCGGACTATAAGCCGCTACTTTTTTCCCACGCTATGAACCTTGCGCTTTATACAATGACGCGGCTAATTTATGGATTTTTCCCGCTTTCACAAATTCATGCCGCCAAAAAACTGACCACCGTCACATAATGTGACGTAAATCGAGCGCGCTCAAACTTTCCATCATTCTGATTACGGTAGTCATTTTGTCACCCTCATCATGGCAAAGACACGGAGAAATGCATATGATGCAGCTTTCAATTTGAAGGCGATCGATCTGGCTGTTGGAAAAGGAAATAGTGCTGCTGCACGGGAGCCTTAATGAGTCGATGATAAGACGTTGGAAACAGCAGCGTGAGAAACTGACTTAGTGCAAAAAGACAACAAAAGTTTTCAGAGGAAAGAAAAGCAGATGGCCCGAACTAGAAAATGAGGCTTGGATGAGTTTGCCTCCGGATGAAAGTGAGGAGAGCGCAATGAAAACAATCCAACATCGGATGAAGCAATTCTGAGGCTATTCAACTCCGACACCAAAGGAGATGACTTCAGTGGTTTCAGTGCACAGGAGGAAGATAGTGACCAAGGACTTTCTTGGTAGGCTATTGTTTACTGCTATTTAAAAAAAAAAAATGTTACAAGCCTGTTTCGTTAAAGCCTATTTATTTTTGTTAAAAGCCGTGTTTCGTTAAAGCCTATTTATTTTTGTTACAAGCCGTGTTTCGTTTAAAGGCTGTGTAAAGTTCATTTGTTTCAATGTACCGGTAGGCACCTGCGGCTTATAGACACGTGCGGCTTATTTATGTACAAAAAAATAATAATAATTAAATTCAGTGGGTGCGGCTTATATTCAGGTGCGCTTAATAGTCCAGCAATTACGGTACATGTTTGCTGTAACTAGGCCTATTGTATGGTTATTGTATACTATTTAATACAGTGGATAGGACAAGCATCCATGCCTCCTGCCCCAAGAGTCCTTAGGCCTACACACTATGCTCACTGTATGCTCATGGAACGAGAGATGCGATGTATGATATCATGCTTCTGACCCGATCCTAAATGTGTTTTTCCCCCGTTTAATTTGATTATAAACCAAACTTATTGGAAAGATTCCACCGTCCAGGAGTTTGTGTTGAGAATGTACATGGCTGGAATGCAATGCAATTCCGTCTGCTATTTCTGGGGAAAGTTCAAATATGATCTGTGAGATGGTTCCATGATGTTTAGAAAACATTCCAATTGGGAGCATAATGGTGAGCGGACGTTCCCCATTTCTCTTCATATTGGATCTTTGTCCAGTTCCTGTGAAAAGTTTGGATGTGTGTAAAACCCTCGATAGTCTAAGTTGCCTTGTCTGTACAATACTCCCACAGGGAGCAATGATGGCGCCTGTAACTGTTTAGACTATTTAAAACAATTGTTTTATATTTGTATATATTTTCTTTTTTGCAAGAATCCACCTGTTTCCCCTATCCAGCTGTTCCATTCTCCGTGTAGCCCGCTGCTAGAATGGACGGTATCGCTCGAGACGCAACAAAATTGAATATGACATTGTGGATCAAGTTCGGAATGACAACATTTCATGTGTTCCAACATCTAAAGTCCTGCATCACTATATTGAGAGCTTTTCTGTGTCTAAAATGATGTATTTGGGTGTTTTTGGAGCATTTGTTCATGTCCCTGTCCTGAGTCCCTGTATTGCACAAGGAGATGAGGAAGTGACTTGCTGGTTGGCCTAAGTCTGTCAAAAAACAAGTGGAATCGTAAAAAAAAGTGTCTGGACCCTTCTATAACATGCCTGCAATTTGACATAAAAAAATAGAGATTTGGTTGTGAAAGAACTAAATGCGCCTTCAAGGGCTGACTTACTGGCTCTGGAGGGGGTGCTGGAGGAGGCTCTTTGATCACCTAGACAGGAAGTTCAGGGTGGAAAGTCACATGAATATTAATTGTTGACAGTAACTAAGTGGTCACATCAGGTGTTCATTATCATTCCCTGGCATTTGTCCTTTATCATCTGAATGAACTGCAAAACTGACAAAGAAATTGTTACACACTTTTAAAGTCATATCTAGCATATTCTGGTAACACTCTTACACAAACAATAACAACATAATTTGCATTTCATTGAACCAGGTTACTTTTAAAAGGTTATTAAATCATTCAAATGGCAGTTACTCTGCTAAATGGTCTAGTCTATACAGTATAATATAACATGTGGCCCATAATTGCCATCATATTGAACCAATTTTTGATGGTTACCACTGTGCAGCAGAGGGGCCAGAACCACCACATGAACAGCATTGCCATCAACAGGAACAGAACCAGAAGAGTGATGAGAAGGATGGTACCATCAAACTGCCAAGGGAGATAAGAGTCATCGTTAAGACAGGGTTAGGACCCCCAGATACACAGACCAGGAAGACTGATGAGAGATGAGAGAAGTTGAGGAGAGGTCTCAAGATCTAAATATGGGACAATATGGTTCCTATTAGAGCCTTTAGATTGTGGATGGGATGTGGTGGTGTTTTTATTTTGTGGGTGAGCGGAGTGCTGGTTAAAATCCCTCTGACGTGGGGGGCTTTTGGGTGGATCATTGCTGAAGCCCCTGTGGTTTGGCTCCAGATAGAACACCAGATAGAGCAGAGAAAGAAAAGAAGAAGAAGGAAACTTACTCAAGCAAAACAGGAGCCCTCTGATTTTTTTGATTTTTTTAAATAAATGCCCCACAACAAGATTAAGAGGAGGAAAAATTAGGCACAAATGAGAAACTGAAAAAGATTAAGATAGAACCCCCCCCAAAAAAGCAATTCTGGAAATAGGATCATTGTTTCCCAACATAAGACACTTTCTAGTGAGTTTCTGAGTAGTAGTTGTAATGTGATTGGAAGAGCATACTTACACACTCTGTGGTGGTGATGTGCACAGAGCTAGTGATGAACGACAGGCCTTCATTCATGCTCACTTGTAGATAAACAACCCTGAAACACAAAAACACACATGGTTTCAATACAGGATACGCAAATGGAAGCAAATGATGCTAGTTAGGACTTGCTTGGACAAGACAGCTGATTGGCAAAATGGCACCGTTGTACAGTGCCACACAAAAAGAGCTTTGCGCCCAACAAACAAACAGGCTATTATTGCTCAGACGTGTTATTACATGTCTGAGACTAAGTAGGGCATCGGCACTGGCATCAAAGATGGTTAAACCCTTTGTCAGCCAAGACAAGTTTGACCTTGCCCGGTGAAAAAAAATAATAATCGATGCCCATATCACATCTCTTTTTCTTCCTATCTCCAAAAACTACTGCCAGTACCTTTCGCTTCGGGGCGCAAAACAATTCTAGCCAGGAAAACATATAAAACCTCAATGATAAAAAAAAAAAAACACATTTTGAATTCCACACATTTTTTCTAGGGGTGCAAAGCACGTAGACTGATCAAGAGGGTATGCGAACTAGGCCATTTTTGACTGATAAAGCCTCTTCAGGTTTGACTGTCTGGAGTCGGGTATGTGGTTTAAGTTCATGTGCACGCACACCTCAGTGCCAGCAAACAGCTTCTTATCCCTTAAAGAAGTAACGATCAGAGGAAAAATATGGACAGTTGGACTTGGGCCATGTTCACATTTTGTAGAGATGTGAGTATGTTTGTGCGTGTGTGTGAGGGAAGGGTGATACATTTGACCATGGGGTGCTAACTGCCAAATGACTCTACTGATGAAGAGAAGACGACAGAAGAGGAGAAAAAAATAAGGAAAAAAATATGGCAGAGAGAGAGAGAGAGACAGAGAGAACAGAGAGAGAGAGAGAGAGAGACAGAGGAGTCCCTGTAGCTGGGTGAAGGGAGAGGAGAAGGTAGAAGGCTGGAGGGAGAGGGTAGAGGACAGGAGAGAGGTAAGCAGGGAGGGGAGAAATTAGTGGAATGTGGTGATGAAAAAAAGAGACTCTAAAGTGGTTTGTTGATTTAGAAACGAAGCCAGCTGATGGATGATGGGTGTGTCTGTTGTTAGGATTAAGGGGCAACCTTAACACCGCCCTCATTATGAACACACAGGGCTCTAACCAATGAGGATCTAAACGAGTGCTCATCGTCATATAGAGAGAATAGAGGAGGAGTGGACTGTGGCCCTGACAGGGATCGTAAAGACACCCTAATGCACGGCAGGCTTCTTCTGGGTCTCTCCCTCTGTTAGTGTGTTTGTTTGCGAGGGCTGGAGAGTGATCGGCTAGACATGTGGTTAAGAAGCAACACACTCTCATCCGACAGGGATGGCTTGGACCATTTTAAAACGGATGTTAAAAAAAAGTTACTCACTGCCCAACTTCATCTATAACCGGAGCTGTACACAGCAGGAACGTGTCTTCGATATCCACAGGCTTCTCATCTGGGGAGAGAGCCCAACACTTTAGTCAGCGGTTTCCTTAAATAACTTAAGTTTCTTCAATCACCTATAGTACTTCATGCATGTTACAGCTGAAAATACACATTAGTGTAAAAACACATGGTAAGCCTACAGTGTTTTAAAGGTAATTATAAACTGGGTGGTTCGAGCCCTGAATGCTGATTGGCTGACAGCCGTGGTATATCAGACCATATACTATGGGTATAACAAAACATACATTCTTACTGTTCTAATTACGTTGGTAACCAGTTTATAATAGCAATAAGGCACCTCAGGGGTTTGTGGTATATGGCCAATATACCACGGCTAAGGGCTGTGTCCAGGCACTCCGCGTTGCGTCATGGCTACGAACAGCCCTTAGCCGTAGTATATTGGCCATATGCCACACCCCCTCAGGCATTATTGCGTAAATGTAACCAGGTACTCACTAATTGTGAGGGTGTCATTGACTTTAAAGCTGCATAACACCTGCTCTATATTTCTGGCGTGAAGGAAACCATTTCCTCTCACCACCACCTGGAAACTCTCTGGAAATAAAAGACAACAGCTTTAGTGTAGGAAAAATAGTACAGATACATACATACATCATAGGCTATCAGACATTACACAATTATGTTGGATAGCATACAAGATGAGGTAGATTGGCTTGGCAACATTGGTTAAATAATACAGAAAACATACTTAGGAAACATACTGCAGGTCATATGGGACTTGTGTCTCTCGATTGGGAAAAAAAGTCATTTATCAAATTGACTTCCATTTGGCAGGCCAGGATAAATTCCTTTTAGAGACGCTCTCATAACAAGATCCCCAATACGACACACTCCATTAGCACCAATGGGGATTCCTGTCTGCTGGTGTCATTAGATTGATCAGACTCCTATGCAAGTCAGCTGGTTGGCTTGGCTAGCTAGCTAGTGAGCTATCTGGCTAGCTGTTTTGTTTTGACCGCTGGAGCTTAAGGAAGCAAGCAAGCCCAAAGTAAGAGGACAGCAGAGGTCTGTGTGGAGATGATAGAGGCTTGTTGGGAGGACTACAGGGCTATTCTAATCTGTTGCCGACGTGTAGTGGGTTTTCTGGCGCCCTAAACTCTAGAGGCTGCCGGGGGCATTACTCAGGTGGGTGCTGCATGTTGGTGGTGGTCAAGGAGTAGCTGGCTAGCTACCAAAGGAGACCTTGCTGCAGGGTGCCCTGTTCAACGGCTCTAAACCAGTACTTCCTTATTCTGAAAGGACCTGTCTTGACTGACCACGGCTCCTGAGGCTTCTCCCTGGCTGTGACGATACTCCCTCCCTCCCTCACGATGACAATAAACTATTTCTAATAAACAATTTCTTCATTTGTTTATTTAGTTATATTTACATATGGACTGAACGCTATAATTCAGCTCTTGACTGCCAATGTTCTACACTATGACTGACAATAAACTAAACCTTAAATATAATAATTCATTAGGCAACAACTTGATAAAAAACGAAGTGAAACAGGGAGGGACTCCCTGAATATGTCCAATAAGAAACGCTTGTTTAAGTTTTCCATTCCATAATGTGTGCTAGGTTTTACTACGGTGTGCACTAATGAATACGTGCCAGCTGAGCCCCAGTCAGAGGGAAGGGCACTGGCACCAGCTTGGCCCATTAATGAAATTAACACAGCACTTAAGCAATGACAGGAAACTAGCATTGACTGGCATTGATCTGCTTTGTTCCTATAGGGACCCCACCTCCTGCACAAACACTGGAGGGCTCTGCAGCTAAAATCTCAATACAGGACTTCTTGATGATCTGGAGAAGGAGAATAAGGAGATGAATTGAGTTTTGTAGGTTAATATTAGCTACAATTAACTCATAGCTTGTCAAGATTCTTTGTCAAAATAAACAGGTAAATCAAATGTGAGACATTCAGTAGCTGTAGATTACAACATCTTTGTGTATTTTGTATTTTCATCTTTATTTTATCTTTCTTTGAAGGTATGTCTTGACGAAAGGGGACTGTCTCTCCTTTCTGTCCAGGGTTTATTTACCGAGTCGATCACTCCTCGCAGGGCTACGAATCCGCCCATCACAGGAAACACATGCTCGATGGTGTCTGCTATGGTGGCCAGCTATAGGAGGAAGGAGAGAGCAGATTTATTTACACAGGCCCAGTGCTTCCTCCTAGCTCACATCTCAGGAACCAGAGACAGACACATATTATTTACATCATGACCCATTCTCTTCAGCGAAGAGTTCAGTGAACACTTGATTTAAGAATTATATTGTATTTCTATAGTCGTAGAAGAAAGGTGCTATCTAGAATCTGAACGGATTCTTCGGCTGTCCCCATAAGAGAACCCTTTGAAGAACCCTTTTTGATTCCAGGTAGAACCCTTTTGGGTTCCATATACAACCGTTTCCACAGAGAGTTCTACATGGAACCCAAACGGGCTCTACCTAGAACCAAAAAAGGTTCTACCTGGAAGCAAAAAGGTTATCCTATGGGGAATGCTGAAGAAACCTTTTGGAACCCTTTTTTGAAAGAGTGTATGGCTCCATCTTTCTCTACATGCATGACCAGGTTAGGGGGAGAATAACAGTACAATGACTGGCACACTAAGCACAATCAGGTACAATCCTAATGTACAAACGACATTGGACAGATGCCTAAACTACTGTGCCTTGACAGGTATGGTATATACAGGTATGGTATATACAGGTATAGTATATGCAGGTATAGTACAGTATATTATGTCCAGGCATTTTGTGAAAGTCAATCTAGGTGGTAGAATGAGTCATAGGGCCAATCATGTTTCAAATCCAGTTTCACACTGCATGACTCTGAAACATTCTTCTTAGCTAATATGTTAATCGTTTGCATGCTAGTCAAATCGCCTAATTTCTCTATCACTAACGCGCAGCCTGGGATATAAGTAGCCCTACCAACCTCACAAGCAAGCTCAGGTTCAAGGTGAGTAGGTAGATACAATTACAGGATACATAGTCTACAAACTGGTTACTCAAAATGAATAGCACATATTGTAATCATTGTATTGAAAGAATATTGAGTGAGTAGTACTGCATGTAATTATGTCCTTTTTGTTTTAATAACAGGTTCCTAAAATGTGTTTTCACAGGGGAAGAGGACATGCATCTGTTTCACTGCAAACTAAATCGTTACCTGGGTCTCGTTGAAGTCTTTTACTCCCACACAGTACACCATAGCTCCTAGAGATCGGCTTCTCTCCGCCTGTTTGTTAAAAAAACAAGAATCAACCCCAGAGAACATGTTTTTACATCGTCTTTCCTTTACATCAACAGGAAGGTGAACGCTACAATCCTGTTTGAATACCTCCTGTTGTGCAGTGACGAGTTGGTGTTCGTTCAGCTCCCCATCAGTCAAGGCAATGATAACACTTGCTGTTCCTGTAACGGAGAGGTCAATCAATGGTATGACTCGACATTGCCAAGTACAGAAAAAAATGGAGCGTTTTTTTTTCTTTTTCGGTCTAGATGTAGTGACGGACGTCATTGGATGCTTACCAAAGTTTTCATGGTGTATCTGCTCATTTGCCTGAAAAGAGAAGACAATATTATTCTTATTCGTCTGTTTAAAAAAAAAAGTTTAACAGGTAAATAACGTGTGATAAAGTAAGAACCCAGTCAGAAGAAGATATGTACCCTTTGCAAGCCCAGGTGCATGAAGGTGTCTCCACCTGGTATCTCTCTCTTCAACACATTCAATCCTTTTCTTATCTCCACCCTGACAAACAACACAGACCACAAATCGCGTGTCATTGAAAATGTCCTTGGCTGGTCTTTAAAATGTCCTTGCCGAGTAGAAACAGATCAAAGTGTAGATGGCTTCTTAACTTTCTTCTGTTTCAAAGTCCTCATACACGACAATGGATGAGTCCCAAATGGCAATGTGTTCCCTATAAAGGGAATAATGTACCATTTGGGGTGCACGCCAACATTTTTTGTGTACCTGTTTTCTGTCAGTGTCATGAGAGTGGTTCCTCTGGATGAGAACACAATAAAGGACATTCTCAACATGGGGCTGTAAAACAACACACAAACAACAGGGTTAGATATACTGTACGCTTTTGGCGCCATTTTCTTTTTGTCGAGCCTCAAAGAGGTCATACTATGTCTGAACTCAACCGATAAACAAACAACAAACTATAGGGACCTGTCACGACTTCAACCGAGGCAGGCTCTCCTTCCCGTTCGGGTGGCGTTCGGCGGTCGTCGTCACCGGCCTACTAGCTGCCACTGACTCTTTTTCCTCCCCCTCCTTATGTGTTTATTTGTATCACCTGGTTTGGGGTAATTGGCAATTAGTGTGGCTTTATTAGCCAGCCAGATTGTATGCTTCCTTGTGCGGGATTGTTCGTCTGTTGCTGTGGATTTCGGGAGTGGGTTTTGTATTGTGTACTGGGTTTGTCTCCCGTGTTAGCAGACAGGTGTTTATGACACCCAGTAAGTCCGTGTTGGACATTTTGGTTTGCCGGTTAGGCATTAAATATCACCGCATTGAAGCTCTGCTGTTCCTGCGTCTGATTTCACACCCCACCGACACCCAGGTCGTTACAGAATCCCGCACCAATTTAAATGGAGTCAGCAGGAGCAGCAGCCAACCCTCTCCCATCGATGGAGGAACGGGTTCTCCACCACACAACTGTCCTCCATCGGATCGGATCCGCCATGGACCAAATGATGGAGAGAATGGAGCGATGGGAGAGGAGTGGGCTCCTCTCTCCACCTTCGGCTCCCCCCCCCCAGGACTCTTCATCCCCCGGCTCCAGCGCGCTCCGTCTTACGCTCCCGAGGGATTATGATGGAGCAGCGGCAGGTTGTCAGGGGTTCTTACTCCAACTGGAGCTATACCTGGCCACTGTTCGCCCCACTCCCTCGGGAGCGGAGAGGGTGAGTGTCCTCGTCTCCTGCCTAACGGGTCGTGCTCTGGAGTGGGCCAACGCAGTCTGGAATGGCCCGGACTCCGCGAAGGAGCACTACCCGGAGTTTACCCGTCGTTTTCGTGCCGTGTTTGACCACCCCACAGACGGCCGAGCGGCGGGTGAGAGACTATTTCATCTCAGGCAGGAGAAGAGGAGCGCACAGGATTTCGCGCTGGAGTTCCGGACCTTGGCCGCGGGATCAGGGTGGAACGACAGGGCCCTTATTGACCACTACCGGTGTAGTCTCCGGGAGGACGTCCGCAGGGAGCTAGCGTGTCGGGACATCGCGCTTTCTCTAGATGAACTTATTGACATGTCCATCCGACTGGATACTCTGCTGGCTGCCCGCGGGCGTTCGGAGAGGGTCCTGTGCGTTCCACCACCCAGCGCCCCGGCTCCCATCCCGATGGAGTTGGGAGGGGCCGCGCCTAGGGGTACCGGAGGAGGAGGCCCCCCCTGCACCAACTGTGGTCGGAGAGGACACACGTTCGACCGGTGCTGGGGGGGTCTGTCTGGGAGTCGAGATGTCAGGCGGAACGCTTCTCGATCACCCCAGGTGAGTCAGCACCAAACTCACCCAGAACCCCCTGTTGGTCACATGTTTGTCTCAATTTTTTCCCTTTATTTTTTCCCCTCTTCCCAGCATAGGGCACTAGTCGATTCAGGTGCAGCTGGGAACTTTATGGATCGCGGACTCGCCCGTAAGTTGGGCGTTCCGCTTGTGCCGATAGATTCTCCCTTTCCCGTTCACTCCCTAGATAGCCGGCCATTAGGGTCAGGGGTGGTCAGGGAGGTCACAGTTCCCCTGGACATGGTAACGCAGGGGAATCATAGGGAACGTATCAGTCTCTTTATTATTGATTCGCCTGCGTTTCCAGTGGTGCTGGGTGTTCCCTGGTTGGCCCGGCACAATCCCAATATTTCGTGGAGACAGGGGGTTCTCCAGGGGTGGTCAGAGGAGTGTTCTGGAAGGTGTCTGGGAGTTTCCATTGGTGCCACGTCGGTGGAGAGTCCAGACCAGGGTTCCACGGTGCGCATTCCCCCCGAGTATGCCGATTTGGCAATCGCTTTCTGTAAAAAGAAAGCGACTAAATTACCACCACATCGACCGGGTAGGGATTGTGCGATAGATCTCCAGGTTAACGCTGCGCTTCCTAAGAGTCACGTGTACCCTTTGTCCCAAGAGGAGACGTTGGCTATGGAGACATATGTCGCGGAGTCTCTGGGACAGGGGTACATTCGGCCCTCCATCTCACCCGTCTCCTCGAGTTTCTTTTTTGTGAAGAAAAAGGAGGGAGGTTTGCGTCCGTGTATTGATTATAGAGGTCTAAATGCCATCACAGTGGGGTTTAGTTACCCACTACCTCTCATCGCTTCGGCGGTGGAATCATTTCACGGAGCGCAGTTCTTTACAAAACTGGACCTCAGGAGCGCGTACAGTCTGGTGCGTATTCGGAAAGGAGATGAGTGGAAAACCGCATTTAGTACCACATCGGGCCACTATGAGTACTGCGTCATGCCGTATGGGTTAAAGAATGCTCCAGCCGTTTTCCAATCCTTTGTAGACGACATTCTCAGGGACCTGCACGTGCAGGGGGTAGTTGTGTATATCGATGACATTCTGATCTACTCAACTACTCACGCCGCGCATGTATCTCTGGTGCGCAAAGTGCTTGGCAGACTGCTGGAGCATGACCTATACGTCAAGGCTGAGAAGTGTGTGTTCTCCAAACAAGCCGTCTCCTTCCTGGGTTATCGCATTTCCACCTCGGGGGTGGTGGTGGAGAGTGACCGCATAAAGGCCGTGCGTAATTGGCCGACTCCAACCACGGTGAAGGAGGTGCAGCGGTTTTTGGGTTTTGCCAACTACTACCGGAGATTTATCCGGGGTTTTGGTCAGGTAGCGGCTCCCATTACCTCACTGCTAAAGGGGGGCCCGGTGCGGTTGCGGTGGTCAGCGGCAGCGGACGGAGCTTTCAACAGGTTGAAGGCTCTGTTCACAGATGCTCCCGTGTTGGCGCATCCGGATCCCTCTTTGGCATTCATAGTGGAGGTGGATGCGTCCGAGGCTGGGGTGGGTGCCGTGCTATCACAGCGCTCGGGTACGCCACCAAAACTCCGCCCCTGCGCTTTCTTCTCTAGTAAGCTCAGTGCAGCGGAGCGTAACTATGATGTGGGGGATCGGGAGTTGTTAGCGGTGGTCAGGGCTCTGAAGGTGTGGAGACACTGGCTTGAGGGGGCTAAGCACCCTTTTCTCATCTGGACCGACCACCAGAATCTGGAGTATATTCGGGCAGCTCGGAGACTGAACCCGCGTCAGGCAAGGTGGGCCATGTTTTTCACCCGGTTTCGGTACACGTTGTCTTATAGACCAGGCTCCCAAAACGTAAAGGCTGATGCATTGTCCCGCCTTTACGACACGGAGGATAGGACCACCGAACCCACTCCCATCATCCCCGCCTCGAGGCTGATAGCGCCAGTGGTATGGGAGGTGGACTCGGACATCGAGCGGGCGCTACGGGCGGAACCCGCGCCTCCTCAGTGTCCGGCGGGCCGTAAGTACGTACCGCTTGGTGTTCGGGACCGACTGATTCGGTGGGCTCATGTCCTACCCTCCTCGGGTCACCCTGGGGTGACGAGGACCGTGGGGAGCCTTCGGGGGAGGTATTGGTGGCCTACCTTAGCTCGGGACGTTAGGGTTTATGTCTCCTCCTGTTCGGTATGCGCTCAGAGTAAGGCTCCTAGGCACCTTCCTAGAGGGAAGTTGCAACCCCTCCCCGTTCCACAACGACCATGGTCTCATCTGTCCGTAGACTTCCTGACAGATCTCCCCCCTTCTCAGGGAAACACTACGGTTCTGGTCATTGTGGATCGGTTTTCTAAGTCCTGCCGTCTCCTCCCGTTGCCCGGTATCCCTACTGCCCTACAGACTGCGGAGGCCTTATTCACTCACGTCTTCCGGCACTACGGGGTGCCGGAGGACATCGTTTCTGATCGGGGCCCCCAATTCACGTCCCGAGTATGGAGGGCGTTCATGGAGCGTCTGGGGGTCACGGTCAGCTTGACTTCCGGTTTTCACCCCGAGAGTAATGGGCAGGTGGAAAGAGTGAACCAGGAGGTGGGTAGGTTTCTGCGGTCGTATTGCCAGGACCGGCCAGGGGAGTGGGCGAGATACATTCCCTGGGCCGAGATGGCCCAGAACTCCCTACGCCACTCCTCTACTAATGTGTCCCCCTTTCAGTGTGTGTTGGGGTACCAGCCGGTTCTGGCACCATGGCATCCGAGCCAGACCGAGGCTCCTGCGGTGGAGGAGTGGGTACAGCGCTCCAAAGAGACCTGGAGGGCCGTCCAGGAGTCCCTCCAACAAGCTACTACTAGGCAGAAGAGGAGCGCTGACCGCCACCGCAGTGAGGCCCCCGTGTTTGTACCGGGGGAAAGGGTCTGGCTCTCGACCCGAAACCTACCCCTCCGCTTGCCCTGCCGGAAGCTGAGGCCGCAGTGTGTAGGGCCCTTCAAAGTCCTGAGGAGAATAAACGAGGTGTGTTATCGGTTAAAACTCCCTTCCTATTATCGTATTAACCCCTCGTTTCATGTGTCTCTCCTCAGGCCGGTGGTAGCTGGTCCCCTGCAGGACGGTGAGGTGCTGGAGGTCCCTCCTCCCCCTTTAGACATCGAGGGGTCCCCGGCGTATACGATACGGGCCATTCTGAACTCAAGACGCCGGGTGAGGGGCCTGCAGTACCTCGTAGACTGGGAGGGGTACGGTCCGGAGGAGAGGTGCTGGGTACCGGTGGAGGACATTTTGGATCCATCTATGTTAAGGGATTTCCATCGCCTCCATCCGGATCGCCCTGCGCCTCGTCCTCCGGGTCGACCTCGAGGCCGGTGTCGGCGCGCTGCGGGAGCCACGCGTCAGAGGGGGGGTACTGTCACGACTTCAACCGAGGCAGGCTCTCCTTCCCGTTCGGGTGGCGTTCGGCGGTCGTCGTCACCGGCCTACTAGCTGCCACTGACTCTTTTTCCTCCCCCTCCTTATGTGTTTATTTGTATCACCTGGTTTGGGGTAATTGGCAATTAGTGTGGCTTTATTAGCCAGCCAGATTGTATGCTTCCTTGTGCGGGATTGTTCGTCTGTTGCTGTGGATTTCGGGAGTGGGTTTTGTATTGTGTACTGGGTTTGTCTCCCGTGTTAGCAGACAGGTGTTTATGACACCCAGTAAGTCCGTGTTGGACATTTTGGTTTGCCGGTTAGGCATTAAATATCACCGCATTGAAGCTCT